>NC_081139.1:6898449-7198449 GCF_958295425.1 Solea solea | reverse complement strand
CAGTCTGACTGACAGGTCAGTGAGTTCGGTGGTCGAGTCTGAAGTTTGAGGCAGCACCGTAGGCACATGCAGAGGAGATACAGGCTGAGCCGTGCATACACACACACACACACACACACACAGATGCACATTCAGTTATGAGCGCACAGGCACACATTTGTGTGTTCAGTGAGAGACCACCGTGCTCCTGCATGGAGCCCTGCAAGCAGGAGATTAGTTCGGATCCTCGGTAGAGATGGTAAAGCTTCGTACAGTCGCAGTCAGAGTAGTCACGCAACAGCTCTGACCTAGAATGTGAGGTACCCCCTTCCCCGAAGCCCACCCTTACACTAAGAATGAAAATATTTACAACAAAGAAGGAGTGAAGTAATGCATCCACTACCCTCTGCCCTACATCACAGCGACTCAGGCTCTCACAGGGTTGTCAGAAATACTCCTTAATGGTGTTGACAGTGCAGCCAATTTATTTCCCTTTCTTACTTTTTAACAGTCTCATCTGCCAGTCAACCTTTCCCCTTTGCATTTTCCCTGTGCATTTCGATTTGCTGCACTCTCTGTGTAGATGTGACTGAGCATTAAAATTCTTGATATCAAGCCAACTTTAATATCATGTCACATGAAACATTTGTGAAGCTGACAAACTGACTATGGCCAGAAAACTAGGTCATTCCTATTGATGGGGCTGATGGGCAAGAGCTGGAACTTGTAAGGAAGGAGACTTTCATGAACTCATTGACCTCCTCCCATACATTGAGGCTGCTGTTGCCTCCTGGGTGCATTCAGCTCTTGAGGCCAGCTCATGATCCACTGCTGTCCTCCCCGACAGCAACAGACTGAATGAAATGTAGGCAGAGCAGCAGTTAAACATTAGGTGAAATAAACCCTGGTTCTCTACCAGTGATATCATTTTGGTGCTATAATGATTTTGAATAGTTTACTGAGCTGTTCGTGAGCAACAGATACAGAAACGCAGAAGTCAGCGAGTGAGCACATTGACGAATATCTGAGAGCCAATTGTCCTGGAAAACACTCAGCATCCTGAACTGAACTTGTTATCTTTACAAAGTTAACATTGTGATCATTTCACTGACGTGCTTGAAGGCTTGTGCTGACTAACGTACTGTTGTTTGCCACCCATACATCCACCTACCGGAGTGGTTCCTAAACCGCGGTTTCATGAAGCCGTGCAGTGATAACTCCGCCTACATTGAGTAGGTACTGTTTTTGTAGACGAGATGCAACCTAAACCGTGCCATGTCGTGCCGTGGTAAGGCGAGTAGCGCCGATGGAAATACCCCGGATACGTGTTCATACGGCATGGATCTGTGCCACAAGTGCACCCATGGTAATTTGCAGTGGGAACAATACACAACTCCTTATATGGACATCCTGGCCGGGGGGGGGGGGTTATGGGTCACATATTTGGGCTTTAAAAATGCAGGGGTTTTATGTGTTGTTGAGTCAACGTTATGATTCATTTTATATTGCATTTTTTGGTAGTGATATAAAGTAGCAATAATTGTGCAGAAGTCACAAAATTAGACCATTTTTCTTTTCTTTTTGTTCATAAAAATTAGCCAAATTAACTTTTAACTGTGGCGCATTTTGAGTAGTTTTTATAGTTGGTGAAAATGATTTTTTTCCATTTTGCCTATAGGTTATGCTGAAAGAAAGGATATAAGACACTCTATGTTGCACATTCTGATAGCCTCTGTATATACTGTATGTTTAAAGATAGTAATGGAAAAAAAAGCAGCTGAAATGCTCTGTGTTCTAAGGGTTAATGTTCACGGAAACACTGATCCACTTTATCTACCTATCTATTGGTGACTTTTTCAGCTACACCCTGGTCTATCAGTGTTGTAAGTGTGGCCGGGAACTCCACGTTTAGTTTGATAAGTGTTGAAAAAAAGGATAGACTATCAATGTTTATCCACTGAAGGTATTGACATGCTGCCGTCAATCTTTCTGCATTTGGCCAGTTATAACGTAAAAAGTTCAGAGCACTCTATACTGCGCAGCTCATCAGCTGCACAAAGTGAAAAAAGTGCATTCCTCTTTCGCTAAAATGTGCTGTACTTACTTACTTACAAATATGGATTTTATGAATGTACTGTATATGAATCGTAGAGGGGGGAAAACATCTGTAATCAATGCTGAGACATAATTAGTAATTATAATTAATATGTCAGTGAAAGGTGTTTACTTGCAATCAACCCTGCATGTTCAGGGGTGCGGGTGAGGGGTTATGATGATGACTGTCACTGGCTGATTGTTCTGTAGTGGGGTTGGTGTTCTGGTGAGAGCGCAGGAGCTCTTTAAAAGACCAGAGATTATCTCATCCGACTCTCTGTAGCTATGTGCTGGCCTACTTTCTGCAAACACGGAGCCAATAGGTTAACGGGTATGATCGTCTGTAGAATTTAAGGACCAGTATGTGAAGGAGTTCAACCGGTGCAGTAGTATTTGACCAGGTCAATGGTTACTATGAAGCACTTTCAGTTGTTTTCAAGTGTCTACTCAGCAAAGATCTGAGCATGCAAGAGTGCTGCAATGACTTCAGATTACTTTAAACCAGTTGTAAATCAAACTCATCCACATTAAATAATGATTTCTCTACAACAGTGATGTCACCTTCACCTTGTTTGCCACGGCCTCAATCAACTTGTTGGTTACAATATTGGCACACTTTGTCCCCTGCACTGACCTGCACCTCAGAGGTAGATTTGTCAACGTTTTGACCCACAGATACAGTATAGGCCCATGGCCCCATCAACTCATCGCCCTGTCTCTGTTATCTATTATAAACAGAGGCCCTGGGTGGATGTCATCATGCACCCATGTCCTGTCAGCCCGCCTGGCGGTGGTGGGCATTCAGAAGTGGTCATGCTTAGCAGCAGATTTGCACAACAGAAGTTTGGCACACATCAAGACGAACACAGTCCAAACTGTGCCATTTGTTTTTTGATGGATTGTTTGTGTTTACTTGAGCAAGTAACTCTAGTAAACACGACTAGGAACTACTCCCCCGTGGCTGATGCTAGTGACAACCGAGAGCCAACAACGAACCAGCAACAGAGCGACCAAGAGCTTAAACAAAGTGAGACCCAATCACTGAATTCAAATATGGTGGAAATGGTTGTGATGCGGCTCACAATCGCTTAATACACCAGACTCCTCTGTTAAATATTGAGATTTTAGAAATGTCCTTGCTAAATGTTGGATGTTAATGCATGCTTTCAGGATTTTTAGGTCTTTTTAACCGATCTACAGTTCGGCATGATTCTTGTGTCGGACGGCGCACTCACGATTCTTCCAGTGACGACATTCTCTGACCAATCAGTGGCCGGCGGTCGCATTTTAGTATCGGCTCAGCTCGCTTGGAACCTCACCAGAGCATGTACTAAAAACAGTGCCAGGTACCAGGTACTATCCCTAATGGAAAAGCAAAAAAAACCCAGAGATGATATGAGCTGAGTCGAGCCGTTAATCTCTTTTATCTGCTGTGCAGATTGTGTATCAGAGTCCATCATTTAACCACGAAATCTGTGGCTTGTATTTGTTCCCACTGCTCTGTTTTCTTCTGCTCGCTGTGAGTACGTTTCATAGCAGTGATTCACCTCCACAGTCTCTCTCGATCTGTGGGGATCTGGTAAAATGCTCTCCTGTTTGTCTATCTCCGACTGTTTTGCCACAGCAGCTATCCACCACCTTCACTTTTATGATGTAAACAGCAGGTAAAGGGAAGAGTTACCTGACAAAACACAAATATTTACCTGTAACACACACAATAAATGTCATTTCTTGTTTATTTCCTTAAATGTATAGTTTTTAACTCTGGAAAATCTGACCAAGCTTGTTACTGCAGGCCAAATGTTGTTATTTCATTCTTAGAACAATCTTAAGCTTAGACATATTCTTTGCAAAAATAAAAAGTGTGTCCTTCAAAACTATTTCAGTTATGATCTGGACAGTCAACAGAAACAGTGATAAATCATGTCCAAGATCATAAATAAGCAATAAAATATATGCTGTATATTATACAAATAAACCTTGAAACCAATGAAACCAACCATTTTTTAAATTATGATTATTATTATTATTATTATTAACCTGATCATCTTTACTGTTAGATTGGTGTGACTGTTTGTCTACATCTGTTCACTGTTATGCATTTACTGCTTTACTGTACACTGCATTACTCACAGTTTTTATGTCTCTTATGTGTATAGAGTGATGTGTTCTATACCTCACTTCCCGAAAACCCAACCCGGGTCAGAGACTGCAAAGAGGCCATAGCTAGAAGTTCCATATACACAGCTGTGCTTTAATTACATGTAACAATGCCAACATGTAAAATCCATCTTCTGTACAAATGTCTATGAATAATGACATGAACGTCCTGTGAAGTCTGATGATGTCAATCCGACACTTTAATCATCGGTGACTCACTCACACGTGACATATGATCCAACTCCTCATAGGTCAGGTTTCTGGGAAATCCAGATCTGCTCACCACTATTAATAATTGTTCCTGTGATGTTGCTTAAAGGGAAACCTTATATGATTAAGTGGGGGTTAGATTAAGACAAGGAGAACATAGATCAATCAGGAAAAGACCTTTTGGCACATCCTGTTTCTATGTGGTGAGGAAGAGCTGTCATTGCTCCTCTAATGTAACACGTTTGCTTAGTTGTAGTGATGGTACCTAAAGGTGCAATAGGCAGGATATTTGTGCCGTTTTGGATAGGCATGGGAATCGGTACTGGTCGGACCAGACCGATAAAAATGTAAAAAAATCGGATACAATCCAAAATCCTAAATAGAAAAATAGCTTTGCACTTTAGCTGAGTCATCTTTGGACTGTTTATATCTTATTTTTGGGAGAACACAAATGTGTTGTTGACAGTTTCATAGTTCATAAATGGTCTAAAATGATATCAGACTAATATCGGTATCGGTAGATACCTGAGTTTGTGATATCGGTATCAGACACAAAAAAGTAGTATCGTCCCATCCCTCGTTTTTTGATATTTGTTCAATAAGTTATCATTTTAATAATAACTTTTCAGAGTAATGGAAATCAAGTGCTGTCAGTGAGAACAACATCGAGCATCGGCAAAGACTTCCCAAGCTTTTAAGAGAGCGTTGGATACCGACAGAGAGCTTTGATCTCGTTGGAATTTTACTGCCTTGAAGATGAAGCTCAACAACAAAGTATTTTTCCTGCAAAACCACATGTTTAAGATCATATCACCCTCCACTGTCAGCTCACCCTCGGAGTGTCCACGCCTGTACAGGAAAGAGCATAACAACCCATTTTTGTAAGACAGTGTTTTTTCCTGCAATGATGGACAGCTCTGCACTCCTGTAACATCTGTTACACTGACAACAAGAGCATTAGTTTAAGGGAAAGGAACCCCTTTGCAAGATTCCAGGAAAAGTTGTGCGTACATTTTTACATGGCATGTTCCCTCTCATTCATAAAGAGAATGAGTAATGAGAGGAGCCCCACATAGGGGCTATTTGGGGACAGGCAAAGTGATGAAAACACACCCTGCTACTCACTGGGTGAAAAACATTCCTGCCTGTACAGTAACAATATCAGGTTTCATTGGAAAAGGAAATGCATTGCTCAATGACGTAGTCGACACAAGGAGGTGAACTTGAAAGCTGAGATAAACGCGGTGAAAACAAGCATGTAAAGACAGTGCAGTAGATCGACTTAAACTCCAAATGACATCTAGAGGCTCATAGTGTGTGGAAGGTGTAGTCATGTTGATGAAGGCCCAACAAGTTATTACAACCACTTAAATACTCCCGTAGAAAAGAGCAATGCAAGGCAGTGTGTGGATGTGTCTTTGTGCAGATTTACTGTACTCACAGAGCAGAGACAGGAGGGGATCAGAGAGGGAAAGGAGAAGGGGGGAAGAACTGTAATCAATGCTGAGACATATGCCTGGTGTTTACTTTCAATCATCCCTGCATGTTCAGACCATTTAGCAAGTGGGGTGCACTCAGAGTCCTCAAAGATCACAAACAACAACCCTCGTGTGTTGTTGTTTTTCCCACTTCGACTTTGCTTGGCCTTTCAGGGCTGGGTTATGTCTTGTCAAAACTAGCCCTTAAGATGTTTTTACACCAAACAGTTAAACTGGAAGATGGAGTGACACAGGGAAATTAAAAAAAAAAAAAGAAGAAGGGGCCATAGAAGAACAAACCCTGGCTTGTTTTTCTCCTGTGTGAAGTGAACGCCCAATGGTATGGAAAAGATCTTAATTTTCCATACCTGCAAGGAAGTTTCAAGTCAAACCAGTTTTATTTGTTTCATGTATGTTTAAAAGCTTACAATATGACATAAAAATTCAAAAACAATTCACATTTTAGGTGAAGACGCACACGGTGGCGGCGTTTTAGGGGACATGAAATGGTATTTTTTGAAAACGCCTGCCAGAGTTGGATAATCTCAAAACGCCGGCCTCGAGTTTCTGTGTATAGAAACTACTTTAGGTAAACGATGATGTCATATTGCCAGCTTTCTCTTGCACTGGCATTCATTGTCACGTGTTTGAAGATTGTTTGACAGTTTTACCAACTACTGTCAATGAAAATTAACTAAAGTCAGTCTGACTTTTTAGACGCTAGATATCTTTTGAGTCGTAAAATAAAGAGAGGAGAAAACGAAACCTACTTCTTTACTTGAAAAAATAAAACAGATCAGTCATTGTTCCACACACAGTCTGCTGTACTGCACAGCCACAGCTCGTTCTTGTCTGTGACGCTGCTTATGTGCACTGTGTATGTGTGCTGCGCTCACACAGCCCTTCTCTGCGTGTCTGTGTGTGTGTCCGACTCTCCATCCCCAGTAAATACAGTTAGATGGATCTCACTCGTGCAGCACAATTGTGCATTTTCTTCTCATAAAGTATTTGGGTTTATGACAGAAAGTTGGTAGATTTGTTGTTGTTTTTTTTTTAAAGAAAGAAAAAGTTGCTAAATATTCTCACGGAATATTTAAAACGGCACAAACCATAAACTTACAAACAGATATTATTTCCCTTTCTTTACCCTAGCTCGGTTCCCTGTTTGCGAAAGACATCATGGTCGCAAGTTCGACTCCACCCCTGGCTGAATGTACTCAATTCCATTGTAAGTTGCTTTGGATAAAAGAGTTTGCTAAATGACATGTAATGTTTACAATGTCTTCTTCTCTGTTTTTTGATGTATCGTTACAGCGCAACTAGAGTCCTGGCATATGTACTTCAGGGGGTTCAATGTGTAACCCCCACATTTCCGTCTGGATGTGGCCTGAGAAAGACAAATAGTATGTTTCTGTGTTGCTGTTTTTTTAATATCTTTACTCTGGTTTCCACAATCCGATGTGGTTTTAATCACCTCATCATTTATGCTGGTTGTTACAACCTCTGTCTGGCTCTGTGGTGCCAGGGCACAAGGCCTCTGTGTGTGTTTATGTTGCAGGGCGACGAAGCCTTATGTTCATCTAGTCTGATCAAAAGAGAAATGTTGTTTAGCACACTTGGGCAGGGCTTTGGAAAGCATGACTGCTTATTAATCTGTGTTTCATATGTGTGCGTGAGTCTGTATGTACAATATAAGGAGGGCATGGAGACTCCGCTCTGGTATGAGCCGTGGAACTGAGGTGAGATTTACTGCGAAGGGACAGAGCCTGGTTAGTTCAGAGGGGTCCTTGTGTACCCTGCTCTGAACTCTTGCAACCTCTGGGTGCGTGTGCAGGGGTTTGTAAATGAGTGAATGAGCTAAAAACATGCACCGATCGACCCTGCTTGTGCCAGCAGGGTGGAAACTGATGCCCCTCTTCCCAGCACACACACACACACACACACCCAGGCAACATTTACAAGTGTGATAGTGAGACGCAGAACACAAAATCACACAGAACAATGGTTTTGTTGAGAGATTACACAAACTACAGGCCGACATGTTATCAGTATATATTCACACGTCCATGATGTATTTATACAAGAAGATATATTTTAAATAGACACATGGATTTTGTCCCATTTAGTCCATGGACTGACTAAATGTTTTGGGGGGGGCCCTTATTGTAGTGAATTGTATGAGTCATGGTAAAAAAAAAATGTTGCTGATACCCACTTCTTAGATCTTCTTAGATTTAGAATGTTGAAGTTTAATCTGCATTCCAGACACATACTATGTTAACCTAGTGTGAAAGGACTAACATCTATCTAGTGGATTTCTTTCCAAGTCTTCTTCTATGAAGCTTATTCCTCTTTTGAAAGTAACTTTGGATAAAATGCTTAAATGCTAAATGCTTAAATGTAAATGTAGTATATAGGAATAGTGTAGTGTCTTTTGTGCCATCAAATAGGCCACACCGGTTGCTGCTGCATGTATAAAAAAAATAAAAATTAAAAAAGTATTTAGAATGTATTCCTTCCATTCCGTAAACAATTCCATTTAATTAAACTCAAAACAATTATTCAGTCAAAATATAATATAATAAACCATTGCACACGGTCATAAAACTGCATGCTTCTCTAGTGGCTAAATGGCTCTGGAAATTGCCAATGGCATGTAAATGACCTCATATAGAACAAAGCAGATGAAGGAACTTTTATTTTGTTTTTCAGGTGACTGTGGGACCTGGTTTGCTTTGGTGCCTTTGTATTATATATAATATATAATATATAATATTAAATGGTTAAATGTGTTGTGGTTGAAAGGGTCCACCAAAAAAGAGAGCAAAAAAGAAGTTCAATATACTGATTGTTCTGTTTTAATGAGTTAAAACTAACTGATAATTTGACCACAGAGCAGAATATGTGTAATTTACTTTCTTTGACTTCTGTTAAATGTTGAAATGTATACAGTGCGTGCGTGTGTGTGTGTCCACATCAGATGATCGTTGGGGGCCAGCGGGGCCACAGAGTGACTGACCTCTGCACAGATGTTTATTACACAGATGAGGCCGTCCATCTGATCATTAACCCTTCTCTGCGTAACCACACCAACATGTTTGTGCTCTCCTCTATGTCTCGCTCTCTTTCCTAACTCTGTTTTTGCTACTGTATTTCATTTTACAATATTGATTTCTGCGTGAACCACCTCCTCAAGGTCTCCCACTGCAGGACTCTGGTCTACTGTAAACTTGTTGTCATCTTTTTTTTGACCATGGACGGAAAAGTACAAAAACACACTGTTGGTACAGGAAAGTGATGTCTGGAACCTTCTATAATCACGTGAATATGTGGAGCAGTTTAACTGCTGGTAAAGGTTTTTGGTTTTTTTTTAAATACAAATTGTGATGTGTAGTAACTCTTAACGATGCATTAGTGACAGTTTATTGGGTGGTAAGTATTATTTCACAGTAGTGGAAGTCATTTGCTCCAGAGGAGGATTGTAAAACTTTATTTGGCTCTGTTCAGCATTAAATTATGCGTCTGCGAGGCCTGATTTAATTGCTGTCATTTGTGTTGAGTTACAGTGTGGAGTCAGCAGTGCAAAACAAAGTGCGAGTCAAAAGTTAAGAGTTAAAGAGTTCATTTATGGTTGCCATTTACTGGATTAGAGGAAATGAAAACCAGGAGTTCAGGAAGAAAAGGGGATTACAAAAACAGCTTTAATTGACTATTTAATCTGCCGTTTGACTGTTAAAACCACATTACATTTAGTTTTATGGCCTTTTGTACATGTTGTTCATGTCCATATTCAGGTAGTAATAATAATAACAATAATAATAATAATAGTAATAAACCTATTTATAGCAGTTTTTATACATAAAATGTAGCACAGAGTGCTTCCCATAATAAAAATGACAGTGCAGAAAAGACAAGCTCACATACATTATGTTAGACTTAAAACAAGAACATTTTATAGCAAAAAATGTGCTTATAAATACTAATAACTAAAATGTATTTCTTTGCCAGCCTTGTCTTTATGATCTGTGTTAAAATGTAATTATTTGGAAAGTCAAATCTGATTCAAATCAGTCAGAATAGGTCTAAAGCAGGGGTCTCAAACATGTGGCCCTCCAATCGATTTCATGTGGCCCTCCAAACAATATCAAGTTGTAACAAGTCATATCTATATGTTTTTATTTTTAAGTTAATAGATTAATTTTGCATCATAAATATGTTTTTTTTATTGTTGTATATTAAAACAAGCACTTATATTTTGAAATTATCCAACCCAACTTTATTTGTAAAGCACAAAGCAAAGTGCTGTACAGAATAATGGATAAAAGACAGAAAAGCTCACACGAGGCAAGAGTACATATAAAAAAAGGAATTAATACGGCATATTGATATGTAATTTTGAGCTCATAACGTCCACCGCAACTCTTGCTTTTCCCAAAAAAGTTGGGCTTTTTTTTTTACTTGACTGGCCCCCGACTAACCAGACGAGACAGTCAGTGGTGTCACAGGTCATTTGAGGTTGAGACCCCTGGTCTAAAGTGTTGAGTGAGGAAACTATGTCACTCTTCAATATGCAAATAATTATTGAAAATATACTATATTATACATTATATAGACTATGGAATATTGTGTAGCTCCTTCATGACCTCAACATAAATCAAAATATTTCTTAATCAAATGATTTGTGTTGCGATGAAATGTTGATCTGAATTTGTTTGTTTGTTTGTTTGTTTGTTTGTGTGTTTGTTTGTTTGTTTGATAGCATATTGTCACCTGTTATCGTCTCGGGGGCAGAACACGGTGTACTGGTCCTATTTAGATTGACATCATCCAGTGCCTTTTGACTCAGAGGGTCAGAAAAACAGTTTGTTCACGTTGGCCATTTATGGTTAAAAGGGACAAAAACAAACGTCAAATGTCAGAGTCGGGCGTTTTATTTGGTGCGTGTGCAGCAGCCTTGTTTATTTGTTTGACCCAAGCTGTGTTCTCACTGAAGAAGACATCAGGGTCCTGGGCATCTGCTGCCTCCTGGGGAGCACAGAGAGGAGATGTCCGTCTGTTTATCGTTACAGGGTCGGTCTGTCAATATGACCTGTTCAAATAACTACTACACATTTTGGCAGTTTTGTGCTTGTGTGTGTGTGTGTGTGTGTGTTGGTCAGTGTACCTGGGCATTAGTCCTAACTTTTTGTGCAATAAGAGGACAGGGTGACTAGGAATGTGTTGTGAAACGATACCCACTGTTCCATTTGTTTTGATGCAACAGTATGTGTGTGTATGTGTCGTAATGGAATTATTATTAATTTTTTTTATTTCTTTTTAATGAATCCTATTAATTCACATGACTTTGTTTTTACCCTTTTTATATCTGAATGAGGCTGAAAACCTATATTAATATCTAATCTGGTTACTATTGACTTTTGTTAAACTGTATGAAATGCAATGTATACAGTGTGTGTGTGTGTGTGTCCACATCAGATGATCGTTGGGGGCCAGTGGGGGCCACAGAGTGACTGACCGTTATTACACAGATGAGGCCGTCCATCTGATCATTAACCCAAAAACAATGTATATGCCTCTCAGATTGGGGGAATTATTAAAATCCCATATAGGTTCAATATCAGATCATTATCTGACTAGCAGTACTGGAGCATGTGATCAGTTCTGGAGTAGGACCAAAACAACAGCCATAAAGAGAGAGAGAGTCATTAAGATCATTCTGGAACAAAAACAACCTCTAGCAGATGGTGTGGCCTCCACAGAGGCCCAAGGTCAACATCATGGAGTCATTGTGGGATTACAAGAAGAAGCAGTAGACAAAAAAAAGACAAAATAAATCCCCAGATGGACTTTTCTTCAAGATTCTGGGAGCAAACTTTCTGCCCACTTAAAAAGAGGTGAAGTGTTTAAACATGTCGCAGTTAAACCAGGTCAGGGAACGTTGTTCAATGCCATAGTGCTCTTCACACTTTTCTCTCTCTGTGCTTGTCACTGTCCAATATGGGCAAACACACAAATGTCACATTTACAATAAATACCAACATGGATTTGTGTGTCAAGGATGACACAAAATGATTTATATATTTCAGTCATCCAGAACTAATTCTGGTTTTCAGTTCATTAAAAAGTACAACATGCAATTCCTTTTTTCTTTTTGTTTATTTCAATTTATTTTCATATGTATTATTTTTTTGTTGGTATGTGTCTCAAATGTATTGTTTTATGGATTTTTAAATACAATCTTTTGAGAAGTTAAGCAGCAGCATCTCTAATTTTATCATCTCTAAACTGTAACCATACAAACCAAAAGGACTACAAAAGGATTTATATTCTATAAAAGTTGCCACACTATATTTAATCTATTAAATTAAATCTGTTAAATTGATCATTAAAGACTAATATCATAAAATATCCAAGGCCTAACAGTGTTTTTATTAATGGTAGATAATGTAAATTGTCTTTTTCTACAGTGTGGTTTTTGGGCCCAAATTACAAATAAAGTGTGTGTGGGTGTGTGTGTGTCCAAGTCTCTCTCACAACTGAGACAAATATCCAACATGACTATGTTGTTTGGCTTTTTCACATGTGTTGAAAAGATAGGGCACACAAAAACACTGCCAAGTGTTATAACACAGGCAGGAGTAACCCTACCTTTGGTTTCTCAATCCCACTCTTTGCTTTGGAGAGCGGCCAAGTGTCGTTCACCTGAAAAGTGTGTAGAGATGAACTCAAAACAAGTGTCATGTGTTGATTTTGTGGGTACAGGGATGTGAAGCATGGGTTTGTGGAAGATCAAAGATTGTTCGCCTCACCGGTTGCTCTTATCATCGCGGCGCCAGCTGGTTTCACTTGAGTGAATAAACTGTTTAAGTGACATTGGACATTAATCAAGCCAATGTCAAACTAACATACATTATGTACAGGTATTTAAAAAAAAATAAAAAAAATAAAAAAATACGAGGCTCTCTGAGAGAACAGCCAGCCACAGTTTATACATTTAAATATAAAGTAATGTACAATCCTTTGACTTGGCATGCTACTTGCTGCTTATTCCATCCACCCATCCATCTTCTACCTCTTTATCCTCCACATGAGGGTCGTGGGGGTGAATCTCAGCTGACATAGGGCAGGGTACCTGAGAATGACCTAACACAGATGAATAATGAACTGACACAATCTCAAAGAAGAGGGGAGCTCCAAAGTTAGATGATAAATAAAGGTGTTCCCCCTCACTAATTCACGCTAATCAAGAGAACATCACACTTCAGAAAGAAAGGATAGCTAGAAACAGCGATTCAACAAACAGACCCTAAAAAAGACGTGCGGCACATCATGTCCAGCATCCACGTCCCTGCAAATACTGCAGTTTCCCTGACGTCGCAAAATGAACTGCACTTAGAGGAAAATGTGTCTTTGGATGAGAGCACCTGTTAATACAGCAGAAAGTGTGAAGGTAGGTATAACACTACTCTTTCAACCAGTCATTGCATCAACACAGTCTGCAGCTCTGTCAAGTCATAAAAGCATTCAGAAGTCTGAATATTACCTCACCTGCTGTCCTGCACAATAAATCCCAATTTCTGCTAATTATTTTACAGACCTCCCTAGCTATGGTTTTGACCCCACTTTGAGAGTCACTGCAGTGGGACATCGAATATTACTAAATTAGAAGCAAGCAGTGACATCAGCACCAGACCAATGAACTAAGAAGAAAACTGTCCAACTTAAAAGTGTTGTGTTTGTGTAGAAATAAATTGTACTGTGTAAAAACATGTGGCTTTTAAAGTAAAAGCAAAATGAAACTCATTTGCAACTATAGTCAAACACAACGATATATATACATATCTCATCCACATGGAGGTTATGTTGTTTTGATGGAGCCAGTTGGCCTGGTCCAGTGATAGTTGACTTTGTTAGTGCAAAAACACACTAGTGTGCACACATGTGTGAGTCACAGCCCGTGAGTCACTTATAGGACGTGCGTTTTTTTCCAGAAATTAAACTGTTGTGTAAATGTTCTTTTGAGATTATAAAAAGAAAAATAACATCTTGGTAAATATAGGTAGGTCTAGAAAAGGCCAGCAGTGCTTTTCATTATGTAGTCCAGTTATTGTATAAAAATAGATTACCCTCTTTCAAGTTCAGAATTGCAATAGCTGAAAGAAGGATTACCAGCAAAACGTGCTTACATAGCACAAGTAACATAGCCTCATTGTTCCCAGCATTATATATATATATATATATGTAAATAGTACTGCAGTTCATGTCATTTAATCCAGATTACCTAATGAGATCATTTGTGACACCTCCATACACTGCTATTTTAATCCTAACAATAAAAAAACAAAAAGGGTAAAAGGTAAATATCATTTATACACTGATCCATACAAATTGTCTATATTATTATAAATGTGCAACTTGGATAACACTATGTGGGTCTTTGATTACTTCACGCTATGTGAGCAGTATCCTCATCAGTACCAGTGATGTACACCTGTAAACAAAGGTTGAACATTTCATGAGCAAAGGCCTGAAGATCAGATAACAAAAAAATAATATAGAACATCTGCACAACTGTCATGAAATTAACCACACAAACCAAAATTATGAGCTATACAATTTCTACTTTTACTCCAAGGCTGTCACTTGGACACAGACCACCACTGACAAACTGGACACTGTTGCACAAACTGAACAGTGTTGCAATACATGCACTTAGTTAAATTTTGTGATGACTACGATGAATGATTTTCACACAGAGAAGTGTTGTGGCATTAACAGATGGTGCCCTCTACTGTTCAGTGTTGGCTATCAACAACCTCGTCTGAATACTTAACATCCATAGACTTAAGTAAATGTCTATATACGTCTGTACGTGCTGTATACCACTGGTATTTGGCCTTTAAATATGAGAGGTAATTTTTAAAGAATATTTCTGCATATTTTAATTTGTGTAAAATGCTCTGTGGTTGAGCCCAAGATGTTTCTTACACTGGTTCACTGGGAAAGTAGTCATTTGCATTGGCTCATGTATGGTTACAATACTTATTACATTTGTATTTATAATAAGAGAGTGGCAAAGACATGTAGTGGCTGTATTTGTGATATATGGCAGATACAATTAGCAATGAATTATAGATTTCTGGCTAAAATACACTTGCCATATAGCTGTAGACTCATCATTACTGTTGTTGCACATGTAGATGTGCAACAGATGCTGGGAGACATCACAGATGCTGGGAGACATCACAGATGAAACCGTGCACCCGTTACTGATCCATACACGTGTGTAAACTTTGTGAAGTTGAGCCTTCTACAGTGCTAGTGCTGTTGCACCTGTTTGAGTCAGAGAAGATACACCACAATCATTTTACCCTAACCCAAAAATGTCTGATCAGTGAATGTCAATTTGATGGAATGATCAGTTCAAGCAAAACACACATGGAGGCAAAACCTTTGGGAGTGGATTTATTTATTTGTTTTTTTTGTGTGACAAACAGTCGAACATTCACAGCGTCGACTGTAACATAAAAAAATCATAATAATTGAAGTGCTTATTGTACATTAGTAAAAATTTGCTTAACTGCAATCTTGTAAATTCAAGAAGAGCAGCAATGTGTCGTGTTTGAAATCAAAGAAATCTCTGCCCAGTCACACACTGATTTCACTGCAGTATTGTTGATGTGACAGCTTTAGCTGTACTGGTAAATAGGTGATTAGTGATAGTGATTTTTAAGCCTACAGTTGTTTTTCCATTCTTAAAACCTTGACATTGGCCAGCATTACAACCCATGGCGGAAAATCTGTTATAGAGGGAGAGAATACATGGCGGAATCCCAGCTTCTCATACAGTCCCACAGCAGCAGTCTGGATGTCGCTGGTCTCCAGAACCACCTTGGAGAAGCCTTGCTCCTTACAGTAGTCAACAACAGTCTGAGCCAGTCTGAAGCCCAGCCCCATCCGTCTGCACAGCGGCGAGATAATCATCCTCATCAGTTCGCCGTACTTTTCTTTTCCACTTTGTTTGGCCTTCACAGCCACCATACCGAGGATCTGCACCCTACCATCTAACTCGGCTTCAGCCACCCAGAAAACATCACCCGGTCTGCTCAGATAGTTCCCAGGGATGTCATGCATGTCTGTCAGGAGTCTCTCCTTCACAAAGCCTGAATATATCTTGTGGCAGCAGTAGTAGACAAGGCCCATCCACGCTGCTGCTAACACAACAGCTCCTAACACAGAGCTGAGGAGGTAACCAGCGGCACACAGAGCCGCGGTGATGGCGAGGCAGAAAGGAGTGGCCATGCGGTTGTGAAAGCATGGAGTAATGTGCTCCTGGATGCCGGCACTGAACAGAGCACGCACTGTGTCCCTGTCTGACGGACGGTATCGGCGGATTACCAGCTGCATGACCACTGGAACTGGAAGAAGAAAAAAAATCAGTTAAAGTCTTTAAAATGTACAACTAAATACAACAAAAATAATTAAACACTCCCCGTTTCCTAGAGTTTATGATGGTGTCTTCAAATTCCTGCAGGTGTCTAATGTCTTGTTACTGTGTGTGAACTTCTGGCATAAACATGACGGACCTTGCCAGGACCAGTAGAGACAAAACGCTGGTCCTCAACTCTGAGGAACTGGTTAAAGTTCAGGGCTAAGATTTGAATTGTGGTTAGGTTAAGGTTAGTGTAAGTCATTAACTGGTTATGGTTAAGGTTAGGAATAACACTTAGGCTGTCCAATGCTGTGTCCAAATAAGAATAGCTGCACAAACGTGTGTGTGTGTGTGTGTGTGAATGTTTGACAGAGTATTATAATGTTTAGACATCGAGGCCTAAAGACATTGTCATTTTTTTTTATCAAATTTGAAAATCAACTGCATATGGAAACAACTTGAGTGCACAATGTTTAAGAAATTTCCCTTTAATTGGCGCAGTATTTGCAATAAATTTGCAAAGATTACGATTATAGATTATTTTTTGATCTGACTGAAATCACTGACACTGAAAAATACACTCTGACTATAGTTCATCCTTTAGAAATGGCAGATTTCATTAAAGTATAAATCTCACCAAAGTTATATTTCAAAAGGTTTATTCTAAGAAACAACCAAACAGATTTTAGAACTATACACTTACACAAATATAAATATTTAAGTTTGGGTCTGTAATAGCAGTAATGACTCACTGGTATGGTCATTTCTGTGTAGTTTAAAAGGCACATTTAAAGGCTAAACAATGACTACATAAATAGAAATGATCATCTCTAGATTAACATTATCGTTTTTAACACAAGATAGAAGAAATAAATAACATCGGGTACATTAAATAGTTTTAAATCCAACTCAACTTTGGATTTAGTTATAAAGAAACTAACATTAATGCAAAGACTTGCTTGAGACCTGAAGATATCCTGCAGCAGAAGTCAAGTCATAAACCAGGAACAGGTTAATGATTGAATCAAAGATAATCTCTGAAGATTACACATTATCAGCACAACACACACAACTTATTCACTTTAGTCCAGGCCTGGAAAATGTATCTGTCTTTACATGTTCACGAGAAATCTACATGTTCCTTACTTTAACCGGACACCCTTTTAGAAAACGGTCCTTGTCGACGACCAGCAGAGACCAAGAAGAGGGCTGAAGTGAAACCGCGAACGCTGAGAAACCGAGAGGATGTCGACACAGACACGACCTGACCTTTAGACTCAGGCCTACATTATTTTACAGAGTCGAAGTTCGGGGGAAATATCTCTTTTAGAAATCCATTGTCTTTATGTAGCAGTAGAACGATAAAAAACCGCTTCCCCCCGCTTCACAACCGTGCTCTATTGTTGTTGAAATGCAGTTAAATGGAGGGTTTGCGCCACCTGCTGTTGGAAAGTCATTATCTCGTTCTTACCAGTCCAGTGGATTAAAGGCCGTCTTTTTTTTTCTCCACCCAAGACAAATCAAATCAAAACTAGACATCCGTTGTATATATACATATATATATATAGATATAGATATCTATATATCTATATCTATATAGATATATAGATATATATCTACATATTGCCACAATATAAACATATTTATGATGCAAAAATGAATGTATTCATAAAAAAACAGAAACAACTCACTGTGGGGCCACACAATTGTTGTTGTTGTTATTATTATAATATTAAGACAATGTTTTTATAATAATAAAAACAATGTTTAATTGTTTTTATTATTATTGTTATTATTATTATTATTATTATTATTATTATTATTGGGGTCAGAGGCACGAAGTGTGAAGGACCCTAGGAGTTCTTCCTTATAATTATTATCATTACTAACTTACTAAATATAAACTGCTACTGTCTGATTCAGTGACTGCAGATATTGGCTTATCCTCTGGTTGCCTGGCAACGCCGACTCAGGAAACGTGGCGGGCTATATTTTTGTGCCGTGTAATGCCACATTTAAAGGAACAAACAAACACATCATGAGGCTGAATTGATTATTAGCACAACATTTCTATCGTGCAAGGTAAGGTATTGTTTTTGTTTTTAATTTTAAAAGCGTGTGTTTACGGTTAAAACCGCGACACTGACGGCGGAGCTCGGCTTTAGGACCCAGTGAGCGTGCGGCGGCGGCAGCAGCAGACAGACACCGGTTGATGTGAGGTTGGTGATGGTCCAATCTGCATTACACATCTAATTACTCCACAGAGAGCCGTGGCGCGGTCAGGACAGAGTTGGTCGGCGGTAAACTTGCGGTGTAGAAGGGGGGAGCCGTCAACAGCGGGGAAGCGAGAGCATTTTTCCGGCCTCTGTCAAGACGACCTGTCCGTCGCTTGTCTCACCGGCGACAACCATGAGCCAGAGGTTCACCGTCTCCAAGAGCGACGGCGAACGGCGCCCCTCCGACATCCAGGGGGAGGTGAACCAGCTCTTTGAGGGGGACGAGCCCTTGGCCAGCGGCGGGGCAGAGGTCGAGGAGGACGCCGCCGATGCCGAGGTGGTGGTGGTGTTGAAAGGTAAGCAGCCAGACACGCCGACACTTCATTCATTTGTACCGCTGTTTGTTAGCCATAAGCTACAGATGCTAGCAGCACTCTGTGACAACACAGTGTCTACGGACACAGTGTGTGTGACTTGAATTCTTAATAACTCACAGAAGACTGATGCAACACAAAGCCTACTGACTACACATTTATTAACAATTTACATATATTTAATAGTTGTGTTGTTACAGGTGCATTATCTGCAATGTGCAGTATTTTGTTCTCACGTGCACAGGGGGAGATGTTTTGCTTTTGTAAGACATGTTGCTTCTACTGTTGAATGCATTCAGACATACAGTATATTTCATATTCCTCATATGCATCCAACTTTGTGTGACTTAAGTCATAAGACTGCATGATTCCAGGAAAACATGCCACATAGTTGAATATTCACACCATGCAAGAAGGACAACATCCTCATGTTTTGTCCTTAAACCAAAGCTATTCATGAAATCATTCACATTAAAGGAGCCGAATGATAAACAGATTAGTTCAGTCGCTGATTTGTTTGTTGAGATTTTGGGTCGTCAGATAGATTTGCAGAGATTTTTCTCTTCGCTGATTAATGTATCGATTCATTTATCGATAAATAACCAGTTAATCAATTTATTGTTCCAGCCACACAGATAAAAAAAAACAAAATCTTGAATTCTGAACACAACGGATTTGGAGAATCATTACGCCTCTTGTGGTTAGTCACAGTGCAAATGCTAAGTGCAAATAAAGGTTTATCTGTGAATGAAATGTTGTATTTCATCCTGTGATTTGGCTGCAACATTAATAGCATTTGAGTTAAATGGCCTGCCTCCCTAGATTCCCATAAATCCCCCTATTATATCTGCTTCCTGGTGTATATGCTTTGCACTGACGTCTACCAATGACTGTAGTCCAGGCATTTAGTCTGTTTAGTCAATGCTCAAACCTTTAAAATATGTCACAAATTACATTTCATTACCTTTTATGTCCAGCCTTAATCTGAAGTGAATGACTCCATCCCCTATTCTTCTTGGGCCCAGCTTCAGTTTATGCTGACAGATTTCTTATAAGCCAGCCAGCCACTTAGGTAAAGAAAGAAAGAAAGGCTTTCAGTTTCAGTCCAGCAGTCGTCAGTGCTACACGTGGCAACTGAAAGCTTTTGAGGTTTAAATCAAATATGAATATCCGCTCAGTGAATACCCTTTGTGTGTGTCTAACCTTCCTCTGGATGAAGAGATGGCAGGTTCTTGGTCGGCACAGGAACAAATCTAACCCCCCTTAAGAGATGCTTTATTGAAGGACCCCCCCCATATATGATTTACTCCTGTTGGGCTGCAGGCTTTTGGATACAGGTGTCTCTGCATCCACTTTCCTGGTTGCTATGGTGATGTATTACATTTTCAAGAGAGTTGTCTCACTAATGGTTTTGCAGTGAAGTAAAAAGGACTGAGCAAGTACCACCATAAAATCAATGCTTTTCTTTGATGGCGTGATGTTTTGTCTTTTTGTGTTTTTTTCCCTGATGTTTCTTGAGGTTGGAGTGCAAAAAATGAACCATCGATGAAGAGATAAGAGATTTGTTATTGCTGCTGTAAATTTGAAGTGTATATCGGAGGTGCAGCTTGCAGCGGATCAAACGGTAGAGGGGTCTCTCTCTCTCTTTCTCTCTCTCTATCTCTGTTGCCTCTTTATGACATTTTCTGGCATAAACGCTGACCTTGTCAGGACCAGTCGTCCTCATGCAGCCCGAAACCGATCCCTAGAAAGGGCACTTAGGTTGTGTTTGTATGCACATCTCTATCTGTCTATGTAATTATGCTATATTTGCCATGTTCCTGCTGTGTAATAATTCCAGTGTCTACCATAGAACTCGGTGGTCTTATTTTAGCTGGTGCAAAAGGAGCAGTATCTAAATTATTCCCACTTGGCCTGCACTCATGA
Source organism: Solea solea (assembly GCF_958295425.1). Classification (NCBI taxonomy): domain Eukaryota; kingdom Metazoa; phylum Chordata; class Actinopteri; order Pleuronectiformes; family Soleidae; genus Solea; species Solea solea. The sequence goes on along the minus strand of NC_081139.1, from coordinate 7,177,580 downwards.
TCCTGTTTCTATTGATCCAGTTGGAGGTGTGAGCTTCATCTGCTCTGCCAGCCAGCGGGGTTGATGACTGGCTGCAGAATATTCTCTCCTGGCTGCCAAGTGATGACTCTGCCTTTGACATTGCAGTGGTGTAATAAGAGATATACAGTATATATCTTACTTAGATCTGTGGGGCTCACTGGAATGGGCTGCAGCGGTGTTCAGCACTGGCAAGGTGTTACAAATGAGATGGCAATGTGCACGGGGGCTTTAAAAGTGCTATATGTAAGAAATATATTATATTCAGACCTAAAATGACCATGGTGGTCCAGCCCAGACCGAGGAAACGTTAAGTTGAAATACTGGCTTCCCTGATTACAATGTTACAGTCGGTTTATTCACAAAATACATTTTATAATGTTTTGGTTACCACCCAGTAATGCAGCTCATAGCACTTACATACAGGATGCTAAGCATCAGAGATAGTGAATGATAATGAACCTGAAACGTCTCACTACCCCCTCAAAACTGTCTCGACCAGAGGAGAAAATAGACGGTTAAAAGCAGAGAGAAGGTTGTTGTCAGACCTCTGCAGATTTGTCGTTGTGGATACTTTTCTATCGGACAGGGAAACATAGTGGCCAATATTAGCTAATGCTCTCTCTCTATCCCTCACTCTCTTGCATACGCTTTGCCGGTAGATATTTAATGCATATAATAACATAATAATTGTTAATGTCGCCCGTTCGTGGTGATATTTTTCCGCCGCTGCCGTCAAGCAGACACATTCACATTTAATCTCTGCCTGTTGCTGACACACTAAGGTGTTTATAAAAATAAATATAACACACACAGAAGGACAGTTCTGTATTTGTACTGCAGCATCTAATTTCTGTATTTTTCTTTTTAAGAAAATCTGGCAACCATGCCCCTTCAGTGTTTTCAAATGGAATTGCAGTAACTATTTTAAATGAAAGTGTGTATCATTCAGAAACTGCACATTTCTGCGAGATTTAAAACCACCACATTTCCCTTTTTGGGCCGCTGGACACAGCACAGCACGACACTGTATTATTTATTGGATAAAAACAAAGAAATACTAGATTTGCCTTGCTTTGATAACTCCTGTTCCTCAAAGTAAATCATTATTGCTGTCTTGTGATGTTTGTGAACACACGCACACAGTAACTCTGCTGAATGTTAGAGCACTTATATAATGGCCACGTACAACTAATTGGCAAGGTGAGATTCAGTCTAATATGAACCGCCTTTGTAACAATGTCTCGAGTGATTGTTGAAAAATGAAAGTCCTCTTCCAAATGTTTGTAATTTTGTGTCTGCCTTCTGTTGTTGCGCACAAAGAGAAACAAACAGCCCTTCAGGATGCAATAGAATAGGCTGTGTAATTATAGGCTGCTATTAGGAACATTTTGTTATTCACTCAAATCTTTGCTGTTTGTTGCTTTACCTGATGTAAACCAGGAGAGTTTAACATGCTGTGGCTCAGGCTTGCTCTTGTCTTGAGTTGTTCTCAAGGCTGGTCTGGGAATTTGAACAGGAGAGACTGTCAGTTACAGGCTGGATTTTGTAATCTTAAACACATGACTGGCTCTACTGTCTCTTCACATCAGGAACAACAGAATGCCAATGCAGAGCTACAGGGACCTAATGAATGCAGGTATTGCATCTCTGTGCCTCTGTGCAGTCGTTGCTGTATCAGTGTCTGAGAGGCAACTATGAAGGTTTGTATTCTCAGCACCTGGTCCCTCTTTTCATCAGGTATCCCAGTTGTAATAATGCTGTTGTCTAACACCTGGGTCCCAGTCCCACACTATGTATAAATGCGTTTGCACAGCTGTAGCTGTAGGATCCAAATATGCTGCTGCTTTCCCAAAGTCCCAGTGTGATCAATACCCATTAGTAGAAAACATCCATTGCCATTTTAATAATCTTAGTTTCTTTCCTAGTAATTGCCAAAACAACATCTAAGGTCTATATTGTTTACACAAGTGGACCTGGGAGATATCTTTAACCTTCCACTTACCTTTTTCTGTCTCACTGCCCATCTGTCCTACTCCTGCAGTAATGTCATTAAATGGCTGAATTTTTTTTCCCCCCTCAAAAGTACCATTGATTTGTAATTTAGCTAACCATTAAATGCCATAGCTTCTCTGCCATCGCTCACCCTGTTATTCCTCATTCTGTCAAAGGGCGAACCATCAATACAGTATAGATCGATACAGCTCATATGCCATTATCCACGTATGTCCGGTCTCTATCTAATTTTCAAAAGGGCTGTGTAAATGGAATCAAAATGGTCAGGGGCTTCTTCAGGGACAGCGTGTGGTTCAGCAGAGAGGTGCGGTGACATTGACCAGACAGCAGAGGGCAGCTAATGTAATGTTTTAATGATAGACACACACACACAAGACATAATGTAATGCTGGTGTGCCGCCGTGCCGTGCAGCACTTAAGGTATCGTGGTCAAAACCTTACACGTCTCCACGAAAAAGGAAATAAATAAATAATGCGGACGCTAATGTGCAACACCATTGGTATTAACTGTGGCTTATAGTGCGTGCAAAATGTGCGTTTCAGAAAATATGAATGAGGAAAGGGGGAATGTCTGAAATTAATTGCTCTGCAGTGATGCGGGCACGTGCATTTCTCTGCTGCAACAACAGGGGGCACTTTTGTTCTCTCTCTTAAGCGACGCCAGCCAGCCTCTGCATACATGTATTCTGTGTAAGTCAGAATCATGTGGCAGAAAAACCATGATATGAGAAGAGGGATCAGGAAGCCAGTGAATTACACAACAGTCCGTGTTAGGCGTGCGATGCAAGGTGTGTTTTAAGCAAGTGATAAGAAAGTGCGTTTGCTGTTGTGTGTGAAACTGGGAGAAGATTAGCAAGAGAGAGAGAGACGGAGAGAGAGAGAGAGAGAGAGAGAGAGGGAAGGAAAAAAGAAGGGAGGGGGGTAAATCTCCTGTAGCCTAGAAATCCTTGCGCTCTTATGTAAGTTGTCTGCAAGCAGGGGGAGGTTTGTCTGTGTGTTTGTGGTGTGGGGGGCTTGAGACCAATTGATAGAAAGTGACAAAATCTTCCTCACATGCAGGCAAGCTGCGGGGCAGACTTAAATGACACTAACGTGGGACAAAAGATGGGGATGGGAGGAGTAAAAAAACAAAACATCATGGGGAGAGGTAGAACATTTTCTCTTCAATGACAATTACACCTCCATTGCAGGTCCTTGGATCAAGCAACTTGCACAGCCACTGCGGAGGCTGATGCACGTCCTTTTACAGTCATGTCGGTCACCATAATTAATATTCCACATGACTCTTCACCTCACGCTCTCTATTCCTGCGCAGAAATGCTCAGAGAGACCTAACTCAGGTGCATTTTAAATGTGCTCCACATTTTATTTCCTTGTTTTGTGAAAAATCACAGTAGAGTAAATACAGTAGTTGATATTTAGTGAAGAGAGTAGTCAGTTAGTCAATTGAATGTGTGGAACATCTGCATCCATCTCCTCAGGCAGCACTGAACTAAGGACAAACAAAAACCATGTATTGAGAAAATGAGTTGACAATGGATAGACAATTAGTAAGAATCTCTGATTGACTCAAAAACTAATCAAGAAAATAACGTGTAGATTAAATGATGTAAATTCTGAAGGATTGAAGGATTCTTGCATTTCACGTGTCGTTGTCTGTGTATCCTGGTGTTGCCGTTAGTTAAATCACTCATTCTGAATGTACAGTACCTATTAGTCTGTGGGATCTGCCCCCTCTCGGCTCAAGGCCATCAGGGTCTGTGTCAGCCACGACTCTCGGGACTCCTCTTCATTTAAGGGCCAAACCTGTTGGGGGGTTGGGACTAGGAGGCAAACACTGTTGAATAACAAGGTTTGCTGTCACATTTCTCACAGAAATATGCCTTTGTCCACTCTATTTTTGTAAATATAGGAAAAAGCGAGCGACACTATGGACACAATTACTTTTTCTAGGTCAGTATGAAAATGAATCAGACGCAGTTTGCCAGAACTCATCACTGCCATCACAATGTAAGAGCTAAGCTCTGGCATTGTGCTGTGTGTGTGTGTTATTTTGTTACATGCTCCACCTACTGAGGCAATTGAGGCAGAGAGCAGCAGGCCAGAGATGCAGGTCATGGATCCCCATGGGGCTGGGCTGGTATTCAGGAAATATAGCAGTCTCTCCCGTCCCTCAGGACTGCTGTGCTCGTCCTCTCTGTCTGAATTTGGGGCATAGACTGGGTTTTGGAAAGGTAAAATGTAAAGGAGGATGCAGTATATAAAGCCAGTAACTGAATGACTGTTAATGATGTGCTCTGACTTTGAAATTTGTGTTTTGAATCTTAATGTTTTTGGCTGGCTGGCAGTGGTACCAGGTGCTGCAGGAGGGAAATGACAGCTTCCCTGGAGTTGTTCCACAGCCCACTTCTCTCCACAGTCCAGAGGTTCTGTCAGCTCGTTGCGCCCAGGAGCGCACATTCTCCATCACTATTATCATGCAAGTCCCCGACACTGCGCAATGTCAAGAGGGTGACTATAAAGCACTCTTGGGTCAGTCTACGGTTTCAAAATCTTTTGTTTTTCTCAAGTTTGCAAATGTATTAGTGCAAAAAGGAAAAACTTTGTCAGTTAATGTTAGTCAGTTAATCAGTTTCGCCAACAGTTAAATAGTATTGGGAACTGTTCTGTTTACATCATGCAGGTTCAGAGCTGCAGTCAAAGCAGTTTTAGACCTGCAGTCAGAATGCAGTGGTCTTAGATCAGCAGATGTCATTGTATTATTACGACGTTGATCCAATTTTCAGTGTTTATTCACTCTTATCTAACTAATCATAGCTGTTCCACTGACATTTAGGGAGAACGTCATGATAGCTCTCAGCTGTCTTTGTATTTAATTTGTCAAAATAAGCAATGTCACAAAAATATGTTAGTCTGAAAGTTTGTTTATCTTAGTGCAACACTGAATGGTAAATGTCTGTATTTATATCGCTTTTTGACCACTCAAAGCTACTTTACACCACAGTTTTGCCGTACAGCACATCCATGTGCAGCACATTTTCTATCGCTCATCTTTTCATACCCATTCACGCGCTGCAACGTGGGGTGTCTTGCCCAAGGACACAAAGGCATGCAGACTAACGGAGTATTATTAATCATTTGTTTTCATACTGAGCAAGTTGGCAAACAACTTGATTGCAGGCCAGCACTACAACATACCAGAATAGAGTGGCTAGGCTTGCCACCGATTCCAACAAGTCCAACAATTGTGTTCACAGTGTTTAACAGTGTTCTGCAGGAAAAAAAAAATATCTAGATCAAATTAACTTGAACTTTGTACCTCCTCTCACTGTTCACCAGCTCTTTCTCCACCGTTCTGCACAGCAACTAAAACTTGTGTGTTGTGTTGTGTTGTGTAGCTTTGATGCAAATCAAGGCAAAGAATATTCTACAGTATGAACTTGGCATTGGTTCTGTTGGTCCAACACCTGTTGTGTCAAACTGTGGCATGATGATTCACAGTGGGTTTGGCAGCGTTGCACGGTAATATCAAAACCCTGCAAATTGTGATGTGAAAAATGTTAATAGATAATAGATGTGTCATAGTTCAGTAAATTGAATATTTTGGCAGTTCATTGTGACAACTCTATCCCACACCATATATGTAGGTGTACTGTGTACTGTACAGCGTGCTTGCATAACAGTAATAGGCTTAATAGTGCATCACATGCTCGTCTTATGTTACTCATATTACTTTAATCACTTTGGTACAGAGTGTTTTTTTTAATCAACTCACGGGAGACTTCATTACACTGTTTGTTGTAGATGGCTTTTATTTTAAGTTAACATTTTAGTCAAATTATGCTTCACAGAATACAAAAAATAATGTCTGGATAAAAACCAGACCACTTTGAATGATATGTACATGTGTTAATACTGTAGTGATTGTAAAACATTCAATAGCAAAATAGCACAATATTGGTCAGTATGTTCTATTTTTACTTGGCACACTTTTCATTATCCGGTTTAGTTGCATTCTTTGTAGTTCTCTTGTGCTCCATCTCCAGCTTACATCCACCAACCATTTATAAGCAGACAGTAACAATGTTATTTTCTATTGTCCACATGAAGCACTTTCCTGCTTGATCTTGTGTGTTCGCAGTGTCCACTCGCCTTGACTTGCATTATGCTCTCCGATAAAAAATATATTTTAATTTAGACTAGAGCAGAATCGAGCTTTATTTGCACAGAATTAACATATATTTATTATTGACACAAACTAATCCGGTACATCCTGCACTCATAGAACTGATTCTGTTGATTTAACTTTTGCAATCAGTTTGAAGGTTTGTGGTGCTTTTGAATTGTACAGTGTTATACAGACAATTGTATTTATTCATTTTTTCCTCCTTCAAATATTGGCGAGTGCAGTCTAAAAGCCCAAAAATCTACCAACTGTCTTTATAATATGATAAGAGAAAAGTGTTTGTTTGAAAAGGTGGGCCAAAAAATGGATAATTTAAAAGCCGTTTCACTTTTTAAAAAAAAAAAAAGAAAAATGTTTTTAATTGGCCCAGTGCACCCACATCCATCCATCCATCCATCCATTTAGGAAATTACCCCTACTGTTGCCCTAACAGTGGATCAAGTCATGAAAACCCATTAATCCTCTCCCCCTTTTTTCCCCTCTTCCATGACTTTTCTTCTCTTCCTCACCTTTCTTTTAAACTACGGTGACACTTCCCTTTATCTGCCTACCAAAAGCTGACCGTTTCTGGTGTCACTGTACCTACGAGCATTGGAGGAAGGCTTATGATAAAGAAGGTGTCATGATACTCTCTCTGTGTCCACAGTCATTTCTTTTCTCACCATGTACTGCATGTCCATCAGGTACAACTCCAGATGTTACAGCTTTGTCACATACATGATCTGTCATTATCACATGTTCCCCTTATGTGTTGTTAATGCTCGTTCTCAATCATTGTGTCGCTTTTGTGGATTTCTGTTTGGTCTTTGTGATCAGAAAGTGCAACTTGTATTTCTATGCTGCATCCTTCATTTGAAAATGGGATCTGTCAAGCAATACTATCAGACCTGACTGAGAGTTTGTGTGCACACACCGGTGGGGACAAGAAGCACTTATCCCATCAAACTGCTTAACAACCTGTTTATTTTTTGAGCAGCAAAACTCACTTTTCATCTTTGTGTCTTGAGTCATACTCCAAACTGTTTGCAACTGTCTTGGTTTACTGCAGGAAGTTGCTGTTGCCTCCGTCTGTCTTGACATAAACAAGTCACTTCCTGTGGGCAGAACAGTTACTGAAAAGATCTAAACACTGCTGTACTGAGAAATACAGAGATAGTTGCATGGAGCTGAAAGGTTTAATCAGCATTGTGTGACGTCATTCATGAAACTGACACTATAGTTTTAACCCTTGGTAAATTGCCATGGGAATAATACACAACTCCTTATATGGACATCGTGGGGGGTTGGGTGTTTACAGGTCACATCTTCAGGCTTTACAAAATGCGTTTGTTTTTTTGTTGAGTGGAAAGGTATGATTCATTTCATATTGCATTTTTTTTTAGCAATAACTGTGCAGAATTCACAAAATAGATTGTTTTTCTTTTCTGTCAAAAAAAATTCAGTCAGATTTAAAAACTTCTGAGTATTTTTTGTGTTTCTTTATGTTAATGGAAAAAAAGCAACCATACTGCTGCGTGTTCTAAGGGTTAAGTATGAAGGTATGACATTCATATGTAGCACCTTTTCATCCCTCCCTCTCTCAGCCACCTCGTCTCTTTCTCCATTTCTTTCTCCCTCTCCTTCTCTTGTGTGAGGCACATTCAGCTTGGGGCCACTTTGCCAGACACTGAATGGATGGATGGCAAAAAAAAAACCCACCAGAATGTGAATAGGTGTTTGGTTGGCTTGCATCGTTAATGGTGTGTGCAGAATAAGATAGGTAGACTGCACTGCACCGCTGTGTGTTTTGTGTGTTTTGTGTGTTTTGTGTTATGTCAAAAGAGCATACAGATGTATGTTCACCAGTGGGGAACGGGATTGTCTTTGTGAATAACGTGGTGGTGGAAAGGAAAAGTGAAATACTGACATCTTGGATTTTACCCATTACATAACCCCACAGCGCCACCCCACCCCACCGCACCCTCCACCACCCACCGCCCCATCCCAATTGTCATCTGTATGAGGAAAAGTTAGACGGATGACAAAAAGGTTCATTGTGCCGCTCTCGCACACAAACGGAAACGCTCTCTGTCACACTCTCGCCATTCATCTCTGTGATCCCTCTTGCTCTACTTCTACCTCTTCATACAGTCTCTTTTTGTGACTGTCGTTACCCCCTCTCTGTTTTTTGACTCTCCCTCTCTCTCTCTCTTTCTCTCTCTCTCTCACTTTCCTCTCCACTCTCCATCTTTCTTTCTCTCACACTTTCCACCCACCCCCTCACTCTTACACCCCCTCTCTCCCCTTAGTTTTGGTGCAATGCAGTGGCTCTACCACCACATTGGAGACACAACAGCATTGGCAAACAAGGTCTCTCTTTCTCTCTCACTCTATCACCTTCCCTCTCATTCTCTTTCTCTCTCTCTCTCTCTCTCACGCACATACATACAAACGTACACACACATCATTTCTGCTTCGATTCTCTTATTTTTGTTTCAGTTTTCCATGTTTTTGTTTTGGCTCTATTCCCCTCAAGGCTCACTGTGAGCAAGAGACAGAGCCTTGACTATGAGACTTATGTAGACGCTGTACAAAATAGATGAAATGAAACGCCATCCTTTGCCCTCATTCTTGAGAGGAAGACTTGCTGCAGATTTCCATATGCACACAGCGCAGCCTTCAGAAGCCCTGTATTTCAAAAACCGTTGCAAGGCAACCACCTCTTCAATTTTCATGACGGATTGCGCTCTGATTTCCGGGAAATACTAAAGACATGTCATAGATCTTGGGTGGAGGAAGAAGACGTTGACGTTGTTTGTGTCATTTATCTCACCTGAGTGGACCCAACAGGCGAGATTTCAGAGCTGACTGACATCGTGGCCGTAGCATCAATGCAGCTCAGCCCCCACAGTGGTGTTGGCTCTGCCAGTACTGATGATTAAAAATATATTTGATAAAGATTTTTACTTAAGTGTTATGTATTCTCAGCAAACAAAGGTGTTATACAAACAGTTAAAAAGGATTTTTTTAATAATTATATTTATTTGTATTCTATACATATAAGTACATTCATTTCATTTATAATGTTACAGAGAAATCACATAAAGACATTGAAGTCACCCACTTATCACTTTGAATAATTATGCAACTGTTATGTAATCGTCTATAATTGCACCAGCACTGTCTGGGGTATTTAAATGAATATTCTTTTACTTACTATCTTACTATCTCCTCTTCCATACCCCGTCTTTTTAATCATTAACTCGGCTTTACATTAAATATAGGTTATGAATGTAATGAAGACAGCAGGAATTTAAAGTATGACCTTTAAAGTACACTTTTCTTTAGGTGAGTCGGCTTTGGTTAAGTCAAGGTATCGTCATGCGTCATCATCTAACTTGCTTCAATGCCAACATCAACATTGTTGCATTCACTACACACTGTAAAAGAAGGAAGACATATTTGTGTCTCCTTAAGTAGTTTGAATCGAAATAGCAATTTGAAACAAACCAGTGGTTATAAAATTGCAATGGTTGCAATTGAATTCTTCTATTTTTGACTGCTCAGAAACGGGTAATATCTTTCACTTCTCATCCAGAGTAGTTCGAGTTTTGATGGTAATCTAATACAAAGTGAACACTGAACTGAACCTGCCACAGAAGTATGCAGAACTAGAGGAGGCAAACCTAGTTTGAAGCAGCCCTCTTTTTAATCCGAGCTATTTAAGGCTAACAACTCCCACTTGTGAAAGCCCAAAGCTGAGTCTGTGATTTAGAATTCCATGTATGAGTTGCGTAATGGTTTTGTCTTTCATGCTTGAACTCCTCTCCAGGCACAGGCGTAGTTTATTAATGAAAGGGATTGCATGATTGGAGGTGGCTGTGTGTGTGTGTGTGTGTGTGTGCGCGTGCATGCGTGAACAATAGCATGTGTGTGTGCATGTGTGCACATCTTTGCCTGTGTGTGCAGTGAGTGTATTACATGTGCGCCTGTATCCGGTCACGTGTGAGTGGGAGGAGAATGTGGGGATTCCTATGCCCTGCACATCTGAACACTTGACATGAGGAGCATGACAACATGGCCACCCATGAACATGAAAGGTCAAGGATTGTCTTCCCCGAAGACCTATAATATCCTGTCACACTTTGCACGCACTTCCCACTTATGTCAGACGACATATGTGACATGTTGTGTCCTGTTGTGCACTGACTGAAAGGCTATAACCGCGAGTTCTTCTCCAGGGCAGATGACGAGGCGAGTGCATTAAGTACGGTTGCGCTGTGTGAATTATTCACACGCTCTTGTCTCGTAAAGTCTTAAAGTTGATCATGACATCACTTGTCTTTCAGTTTCTATAAACTGAACTACTGTAATCTGAGGTTACAGAGAAAAGGTGAGTTTTCCCTTTTACCCTTTTAAGTGCTTTGTTTGTGAAGTATTTACCATTGTGCAGGATATTGTGAGGGCAAGACTCTTTCCTCGTCAGGTAATGTCCTGTATGCATTTTCAAAAACCACAAACTGAAAACACCCTCATTTCGTGCCTCAAAGGCTGTGTTAAAAAAAGGAGAATGGTCCCAGTCAACAAATATATTATATCATAAATTATGATAATTTGTGTTGACACCGAAACACCATTGAGCAGATTTTCTTTTCTTTTCGTACCTAAACAACAAAATTGCATTTTTTTTTAAATGAATACTAAGGGGTGTGTGTTATCACACAATGATAGATATTTAACTTGTGGAATGTTTCTTTTGGCAGCACCATTGGTTCTGGACAAATTGATTTTGGTTTGTGAATTGGCCTCACCTACTCACTAATTATCGGTTTCCTCGTTATGCACTTGATTGCCTTAACTTACCTGGAAATGATTTAGGAAAATAACTTCCTGTGAAAAGAATCTGTGGATGTTAAGCGAGAAAAGAAGAGCAGAGAGTAAAAATAGAAAGTGATATAAACCTATAAACACCTGGGTGATGAAGCTGTCAGCAGTCCGTCACAGGTTGAACACGTGTGCCGCATCATGTCAGTCCCTTCAGGATTTAACCAGTTAGGATGACTTTTGTGCGACCTTGTGTTTTTGCCCATTCACTTCAACTTTTACCCATCGTTGTGGTTTTGTGCAAGGCAAATCACCCTAACAGATCTTCCTGGCAAAAAATCCAGCCTTTGTCTTCACAGATAATAATATCTTCTAACTTGTATGTTTTTTGGGGGGGAATTAATTTAAATAATATGCCTTAAAAACACGGCAACATGTATCAGAACTTCTTGGAAAAGTTGCTGCAAAATCAGCTATTTCAGCTATCAGCTATCAGAAATCCTGGAAGGACTGATATATACTTGTAAAGGAAATTACATTATTTAATAAGTGACTATGGACTTTGTTTTGTCCACCAGAGACCAAATTAGAACAAAATATTTTTGCTTGTGGCAGAAGAAATTGTTATTGATTTTGTGTGCCATTTACGGACTTGAACCAATCCCAACAGCCATGAAAAATGATACGATTTAAAATATATATATATATATATATATATATATATATATATATATATATATATATATATATATTTCAAGGACTGAAAAGGTCACCTATGGGGAAACGGATAATACTTCATCAACTGAAGCTTTAACTGCATCAAGTAGCTCTGTGAGCTCCTCTGCTCTCAACTCCTGGGTCATATAAACACATGCCCTGTGTGCTTGTCAGCAGCTTATGTTGAAGCTGTCGTTCACTATCGCCGCCAGTCTCTCGGACCAGAAGTCGGGAGAGGCCTGTCTTGACCACTCTTGGTTTTAATTGAAATTGATTTTTCTTCCCAGCAAAGGAAGCTGCTGTTATAGATAAACAATGTTCTATAGCTTTTTGCAAATTTCCCATTGTGCACCATTGGTTTTTGAAGCCTCATAAGTCAAGAATTGCACTCTGCCTCTCTTGTTAACCTGCACTTATGACAGATGTGTAGCCTGTGATATAAAGCCACTGCACCAAATACATTCTTCACAAAGTAATGACTGTTGCACATTATTCTCATTTCAACTCCTTTATTACTTTTATATCTCTCCATAGTCCTGACCTTAGTGTGACTGTTTACCATCTGTGTGGGTGGGTGAATATCAGTTTCTTTCCTTTTAATGGGGAAGTAATGATGAGGTGTTGCTGTGTGCCGGTAGCACATCCTTCAGCATTAGGCATACATTGACCAAGTGCAATTGTCCATGCTGTTTGTGTGAACACCTGTAATTGACCAGTTGAACCCCTCAAATGGTTTGCAATTGAATCTGTTGTGAATGTGAGAGTATGTATTACTTTTCCTACCATCCTGGAAAGATAATCACTCTTTCTTCCTCATAGCCAGTGTTACACCTTTGACGCAGGTCCACACACACAGCAAACCACACAATGCTGTAGGTGCCACCACCACATTAAAGTGTGGTTCGGGCTCACAGTTTTCTGTCCAAACCTGACACATGTAACCTGTATTTTTTTGTCCGAGCCTGACCAGAACCTGACACAGTCTGAGGACTCTTCAGCTTACTTTGGTTATTTGGTGCCGTAAATAATAACCTCTGGTTCTAAACAGAAACACCGGGTCAGTCACTTACCAGTTTCTGCTTATTATCACTTATTTAAACTTGCTATTCATCCATTTATTAAATGTTTACACCATGTTTCCGATAAGGCAATACAAAATCCAGTCTATTTTACTCCCGTGTTTCATCAAAAGAATGTGAAATTACCATGTCAAGTGATTTGACCAAACTCGACCGAAGCCCGACAATCATTTCTGGAGTTTTGTCCAAACCCGGCCTCAACCATGGATACCGTGGTGTCAGGTATCTGTGCTTTAGTTCTCTTAGTTCTCTAACATTTTCTTTTCTCCCTCATGTGAGAGGCTGTTGATCCCTTCACATTTTGTTCCTCACAGTTCTTCTCTCCCGGTTTTCAGGGAAGGATACCAGCATCAACGTCACAATGTGCTATAAATGGATGTGGCCAGGATACCGTGTAGTCAAGGAAACCATTTAAAATAGATGTGTGTGAATGTGTTTTTTTTTTTCTCTTCCAGATAAAGGTTTTTGCTTGTGGAACTAAGTTGACTGATGCTTTTATGACTAAGATAAAACTGATAAATGGTATTGTTTTGAAGTATAAAACAATCAAAGAAAATCCACCTTTAAAGGAGCTCCTGAAGCTGAGTTTTTTTGTTTTGTTTTTTTCAATTCTGAATTTTGCTCATCTGATTTGGCAGCAACTGAGATGTGGGAGAATTACTGAGTGATTCATCTCACTATTGTGGTATCTGGCTCAGTCATGGAGAAGCAGTCAGAAAACTAGCCTACTCTTATCTTGTGTAGGATCCCAGTTCTGAACGTCACACTCTCAGAGCTGCACCATCAGAACAGATGAACGATAGTTACTGCTGTCTGTGTAAATAATATTATTTAAAATTATATGACTTCTATTGATATTGTTACTTACTACGTAGGCTTACAATCTATATATCTAAATCCTGCTCCTAAGTTAAAGATATGAAATTATTTCTGCATTAAAACATCTAAAAACAACAAGAATATTAGGTAACTCTTATTTCCATCACCTTTTACTAACATGACGTTAGTAAAAGGTGACGGAAATAAGAGTGCTTTCGATCTCTGTTATAACATTTGGGGAAAACCCCCAGTGGAACATTAGAGTGAGTAGGGAAACATTTGGTACTACTAGTTAGTTCATTTAATTGTAATATGTTAATTTGTCATGAATGGCTCACAACTACTCGTTGCCGGTTGCTGCGCTCTCCCCGTGGAGTGCAAATGTACGGGGAAAACAAATAAGACAACAATGATTATACACTGCTTCTTGACATCATCAAACGAGGTGTTTTGTTTTTGCTTTGATCTAGAGACTCCTAGTGGTAGAAATTACACACTGGGCATTTAAATAGTGGGTTTCATTTGTGCCACATCTGTATATTAAAGTTCATGCCTGAAACCCTTATCTAGCTCCTCGTACGCCAGTTAAGCATCCCTGAGCAAAACTCGCTTAATTAATGACAGAATAATTAGCCCCACTAATTAGTGAGCTGTTGCAATCCCTAAAAGTGCATGCATGTGACTTGGACACCCTTCACACCTCAAAATAATTTAGTATGTGCTTTTCCCTTGCGGATCCATAAGAGGCTTAGGCGTACACCAAACATTGATTTGATATTCTCTGCTGACACGTGCACGCTGTGATGGTCATGCTTGTAATCCTTTCGGCTAAATATGCTTAGCTGTGAAAGCAGATTAAGACATGGCTGTGTTTTCTTGGCCAGATATTCCCAGTAGCCTGGGTGATCTAAAGAAGAGCTTTGAAACATCTGTCCGCTGTTGTTATGTTTCAGCATGACCTCGGGGTGGTGTTCAGTCAACTCATCATGTGGGTTTCATATTATACGTGTGTTTGTTTGAGTTTCGGAATTGTTTTGGAATTGCGACGTTATTTATTGACCTGGTCTTTTAGTGCATGTATGTTCATACTAGGGTTGTTGAGGTGGTGGCGGCGGAGGCACATAATCAATTATAGCCATGTAACACTTGCTGTGTTTACATGGACACATGTAAACATGCCAGTCTGAAAACTCTGATCCAATACAGCTCATTTGAAACAGACGTGAAAGCAGCAAAGGAGGAACATGAGACAGATGGCGGACTTAGAGTCAAAAATGTGCAGCGTGTTGTTTACTACGGAAGCGTCAAGTGAAGCTTCTTCTTCATGCTTCTACTTCCGGAGAATTAGACAACACCGTGCACGTCAAAATAGTTCATTCCGACTGAACGCTTGGTGCATGTGTACAAACACCACAATCTGATCATGTCATTCTGCGTCCATGTAAAATCTATCGTAAAATTCAATTGGAAGAAATCTTTTTGGAGTGAAGGAATTGTGGTGTTAGAGGCTGCATCTACAAAAGCACAATTTTAGTTTGGGCGGGGGTTAATTTCAAATTTATTCTGTAACAAAATGTTTAATTCATATTTCTCGTACTCTTTACACTGATTGATTAAAACATAACCATGTGGGTTACTTAAGAAAACTGATGTGATACATCAGGATGGGTTGTATAATCAAATGGAATCCAACAGTCCACATGATAATTGTAATCAAATCCAATTGTGAGGCCAGTATAGAGGAATTGCCCTGGTTCATGTGCATGTGCAACACCGGTTTTCAAGAACTGTAAGTTAATGTGTCTCTAACAATTTGTGACGCAATATTTCTGATCTTGCAGTTAAATCTGCATTTTATCATTTTAATATTGATATTTCTGTGCTAAGTAAAGACTGTGCAGTAGCTTGTGATAAACAATGCATTTTAGTTTTCAGTTTGTGCCATTTTGGAAATGAAATATGCAAATATTTAAATGACTTCCCTAAACACAATGTGAGGCTGCAGAGCAATAGTGAAACTATGTGAGCACAATATTCAAGCACTTCAGTTGACGAGTTCAGCTCGGTTAGATTTCCCATGTGTCTTATTCTCTCTCTCCCTCCGACTGTAAATCTGATTTGGCTGTGCTCAAAGCGCTGTCTAATATCATCCTATAGTAACTCAGACATACAGCATACTTGTGCACAAACACTACAGGGTTTACATGTCATGCTTATTACTTCAGCTGTATGAAAGTGGAATGGACCCGAGAAAATGACATGGTAGCTGTTTGAATTTGCCTTGGGGCCTCATGCAGACGGCACGCTGAAAGAATTCAAAAGGTACACATGCACCCAAATATCCTCACACGTCGCATTCTACAGGAAGTTCATTTGCACTCCTGAACATTAAAATGCAATTGATTACAAAAATGACAGAACAATGGCAATTGTGGCAGCAAAGAACCACAAGGATCACAGTGGCTGAAAGGTCAGACATATTGTTGTTGGTTTTTTTGGCTGAGCAGCGGGCGGCAGTGCCACGGGGGGTGTCGACCCATGCTGATACGATATATTGAACACGCGCGGCACAAACCTTGCACCTGAATTTACAGATCACTTACCTCAATCTTTAAATCTATCAGTGACTCATGTCATGATCCAATTACACACAGGAAAAAGCAGCAAGAGCTCACTGAGCCACACATGGTAATCATTGGTTAACTGTCACATAAACCTTTGTGTGTGTGTGTGTATGCACTGTGGAGTAATGTACAGTACAATAGCTGATGCTGTTATTCAGGAGAGCTGGTTGGATTCTATATACAGTTAACCATCAGTTTAGCTGGTGCTGACCCATTTTAAATGTCTCTTTCATGAACAAATAGAGAAATGTTTCACAAATCTAAGGTGAAACTTTTAAAGTAATTATATCTCATCGTGTGTTTGCACAAGGCATGCAATATTATATCAATGTTTACAGTATTGTTGTGCTGTTATTGAAGAAAGTAAAATTTAATTAACCAGAGCTAACGGGCTGGGTGACAAATTTTAGCTTTCAAAACTTAAACATAATTGCACTGAATCCTCTTTCATGTTTCCCTCACATATTCAACAATACCAGTCACTGTTTCGATAAAAAAAGTTTAAAACCACAACCAACAACTGGTTTCTTCAACCTTTGCACATCGGAGCAAAACAAATCAATTTTAAATGATTTGACATTTATTGTGATAATTGAGATATCAGAAGCGATCACATTTTAATCATGATAATCTTTTTTGAGGTCAGAGATAAGTGAAGCGTTGAAACCTCCATGGCTGGCAGAACCTCTTGGCCCTTAGAGGGGTTGTCAAGTAATTAATGTGAGAATAGCTGTGGCAGCATCGAGAAACAAGCCCCTACGTCTGACAGGCCTGTGGCTGCAAGACGGACACGTGTGAAGATGTGAGGGAGATTTCTTGTTGGCTCAACAGGAAGTGCAAGGTGATCAAAGTTCTGCGGTGATGTTTTGACACGGCAGATCTGGGCTTTTGTTTGCTCCAAACATATTTTTTATGATGAGGTTTGCTCGGCCGACCGCAGAGCACTGTCTCTCTAATCTTTCCACAGTGGCCACTCTCAAGAAAAACAAATATAAAAAAAACCCCTGACGTTAGCACTTTACGCTGCTGTTCAGTAAAATTGGTCCAGCGTGGTTGTAAATCAGTAATAGGGAGTTATGTTATTGTAATACTATCGGCTAATAGCTAGATAATAGAAATGAAGTGTGATGTTAATTGTAACAGGGTGGTAATAATGAGATAATGTTGCATCTTGGTAATGAGAATTACCATAAAGCGAGTCGGTACCACTTGATGTGTTGCTGTGGCAGACAGAGACATCTGACTCGGCAACATGACAAAATATGGACTAGGCTATTACAACTGCCTAGTTTAGTTTCTATGACAACAGAGATGTACCAAATGATAAATACATTGTATTTGTATTGCACCACATCACAACAGATGACATTTACTTACTGCAGATACACTGCTGACACTGACCTGTGGTACAGAAATTACTAAAAAAACATGTCTGAAGTCATTTGTCTGAGTGTACGTCCCCAAACAAAAT
This sequence comes from Solea solea, assembly GCF_958295425.1. Lineage (NCBI taxonomy): Eukaryota > Metazoa > Chordata > Actinopteri > Pleuronectiformes > Soleidae > Solea > Solea solea. The sequence continues at coordinate 7,159,847 of NC_081139.1, read as the reverse complement.
TGTTTTTTATGTATTTACACTGGGGGATCGTCCGGGATGTATTGCACTGCTGCGAGGAGGAAGAATAAAACGTCACTGCAAGTAAACAATGAGAATGATGGTGCTTGGATGTAAAGCTAAGTCAAGCTAGCAGGCCTTTATATCAGCACACAGACACTCTTATTGGATATAAATAAGACGGACAGTAGTAGCAAAGCAGCGTATATTCAACGTCAAGCTGTTGAAGCTGATTTGTCTGCAAATAACTGTCCAAACCCTTCATGTGTGTTGGGGACTTCCTGACGTGCAAAATGCAGATGTTCTCAGACTATTGATACACATGAGTAGAGCTGCAAGTAACGATTATTTTCATAATTAATCGTTTAATTGTTTGGTCCATAAAATATCAGAAAACCTTAAAAAATGTTGATCGGTGTTCGTCAAAGCTGGAAATGATGATGTTCTCAGATGTCTTGTTTTGTCCACAAACCAAAATGATTCACTTTCAAAGAAAGGAAGAAAATACTCACATTTAAGAAGCTTAAACTATTGAAAATCTTGTTTTAATCATGAAAAAAGCTTTGAACCGATGAATCGGTTATCCAAATAGTTGGCGATTAATTTAATAATCGAAACATCAATTAATTGTTTCAGCTCTACACATGAGGCTTCTGTGTGATTAGTCCCTAGCAACAGTCTGTTCCACTTAACAAAGGTCTTTTGTACACAAATAACAGATCGCTGAATGTTGCTATTGACCACATCGAGTGTTCAACAAAGCTGACTAATAAGTCACATTTGCTTACATGTTAAGTGCAGGAGTAGCTTTCTACCCTGTTTTTTGTATTCTAAGTATTCTATAAACAGGTTAGTTGTCTACCTAAGTAATTGTTAGCTGCAGACCTAATTGTGATGTCATTGTATTGCTGTGTGTGCACCGTTTGTGTGTGTATGCAGAGGGAGCCTGACATTTTCCACATTTAGAAGAGGAACTTGACAGAACCATTGAGCCGTGGTGTGGAGCGGTCGACACAGAAACCTCTGAAATGTTAGATAAAGATGTAGCAGGAAGAAAACCTGTGGTAAGATGTTGCTTGCACAGGAGAGAAAGAGGCACACAATAGTGGAGAAGATGCCGCGAGAGGGGAGAGATATGATTCAAGTGCTTCTGGACTACATAAGCAGCACTGAGTGACATGTCAAAGGATTCAGCCAACTAATGTACAAAACACCTCACAGGCAACAACTGAGATCTTTGTCAGATTAGATGGTAGCGCTTTGCCATTTAACATGAACATGAATTAGTATTTTTCTGCATGTAACACCAGATTTCATTTGAATTAAGTGGGTCTGAACAACATCAAAGGCAGACTGCAGGTATCACGGAAGTAGATGACTGCATAATCTGCATGGAAATTAAAGGCAGCATTTGATAAATTGTCACAGAGATTGTTTACATATAGAAAACATGAGTGGTCCCAGGATAGAACCCTGGAGCATGCCCTTTGACACAGGAAGGAAGGCAGAGGATGACCCAGCAAACTGAACCCACTGTGTTTTGAAAAGCAGCCTACAGCATTCTCAGAAAAGCTAGTGTTATACTGCATTTATCTGTCAAGGTGACATCGTCTACTGTGTCAAAGGCTTTGGACGAGTCAATAAAAAGAGCTGCACAATACCTTAATAGCAGCTGTTATTGTGCTGTGTAATTTTGACTCATGTTAACAAAAAGTAGTTTTTTTTCCACTAAAACATTTGAAAGACTTTAGCTGTAGTCTGAGGGGAGTAAAGGAAGAAAGGGCAGATTTCCACATGTTAGGAATGACACTATGAGAAAGTGTTATGAGGTTGTGCTTAAAAATCTGTTAGAAGCGTAAGAAAATAAGGATCAAGCATGTCAGGAGTCAGCACCAGCAGATTTGTGAGGATCCAGCTGCTTCAAAGCTCTATGAACATCCATCACATCAAGAAGGGCAAGACTGAATGATTGAACCACAGAGTTGATTTGGGATGATAAAGAGTGAGCTGTTTTGAAACTGCATGTAAAAATAAAATATGAAACCGGATGAAACTATTTTAAATAGCAGACTTGTCAGTTACATTAAACAGGTCTTTCACAAGGCAGGCTGGCAGTTTGTTTATGGTTACATTCCCATATGAGAATTTTATTGTGGAAAATCCCAACCCTGTAGGATCAGCAGTTTCTGAATTAGTCAGACCAGCCATGGCACAGTCTTGATGGCGTGTTAACAGCTTGATTTGACACTACATTGTTTCCTGTTCTCAGTACATGGTCTCCAATATCGCTTTTAATGAAGTTCAGATCTGCAAGACTAGGCTATATTTATTTGTGTTCACATAAAACGCACTGTAAGTCATCATGCTCATATTAAGTATCTCACCTGTGCCTATTCACTAGTATTAGCTCCCTCGCTGATGCCTCATAAGCACACAGGGAAGAATCCCTGCTCCTTGTCCTCATCTTATCCTGACAACCATTCAAAATTTAATTAAAAGTCAGTATAATTAATGATTATTATGAACATCTGTTAAGCAAAGTGATATCACAATTAAAAGTCCCAGTGCTGTTATACTCAGTATCAGCACCCATGGAATGCCTCTCATCCAATCAAATGACTTGCTCGGTAATTGGTTGGTTAGAACCAACTGTTGTATAATGATCAAAAGCTAGAGATGAACCTTACCTAATCTAAGTTTTTATTTATTTCTATTAATTCTGGCTCATCACACATAAATAGCATGTGTTAATGAGCCACATCATCATGGTGATTACAATCATAAGGTGTTACCTGTCAGTGACAGTCCACTGACTGGTTTTTCCTCCTGTGGTGCACTCAGTCATCAATCATATGCCGCCAGAAACCGTGTCAAAAACCTTCTGAAAACATATGGCACCGATATCTGTTGCGAAATGTGAGTGGTGGAACTTTACAGATAATAAAATACTGTATCATAGCCTCCTGCAGTCAGATATGACATGCCCTTCACTTACATTGTGTACCTGTCTGGGGGGGCGGGAATCGTTTCAGACCTCAATAATATACGAGTCTACATGAGCACAGCAAGTTTGGTCGTGTGTGTGTGGGTGTGTGTATGACCGTCCACTAGCACTGCAGTAAATGTACCTATTTTCCTACTTATTCCATTGAAGCCACTGAAGCTGAGGAACAGGAGGGAGGATATGACCCAGTTTATTTTCTCCAAAGAAAAAAGATGAAGCAACAGAAAGAAAAATTAAGTGAGGGAAGAAGAGGAGGAGGAGGAGGAGTGGGGGAGCTTCGCCCAGAAAAAGAACAGAAACTAATGAGGGCACATTTTCATGCATGGCTTTACATCTTCTCAATGATCACTACCCCACTTTAGTAAAACCAAAATATTGCTCTTCTAATAATGTTTTACATACAAGTCTCATGAAGTTTTACTGGAACACACCAATCTACAGATCATGTGTTATGTACAACATGTTCTTAAATGCCTAAGTAAATAATCTAGTAGTAGTTTTATAGTAAGAACATGACAGAACATTCTAATTATATCAAGTGCACCAAGTCACTGTAGACATTCCCCTACTTGGAACAACTGCCTTACAGTTTTGGTAGGCTGCGCACGTAAAGCCGTGTTTCCACCGAGTGGAACGGTTCAGTTTGATTCAGTATGTATTTTTTGCTTTCCATTAGGAATAGTACCAAAATAACCAGCCTTCCATTGGGGTACCAGAGTAAAATGGTACGGTACAGTACGGGCAGTCAGCTGATTGGGCGACTGAAAAACGTAACTCCCTCACGACTGGTGTTGTTTCAACGCCCGCTGTCTCTTCTCATATAAAGCTCGACATCTTGTTGAGACAAACAGCCACAAACACCTCCATTGTCCGTTGTGTTGTTGTCTGCTGTTTGGCGCTCGATGTTGTTGCTCTTGTCGTCGCACTAGTACAACGTCACGCTTTATATCTCACAGGCGCAGCTACAGCCCACACCCGCCTACCAAGTAGAAAGGTTCTGTTCTCAGTCGGAACAGAAGCCTGACCCAGGGCTTCATTGTTCCAAATCCTACCATATCAAATCGAACCGTGCCATAATGGAAACATGGCATAAGCTGCCTGAGAGCATTTGCTTACGTCAAAGAGGAGACATTTGACTGAGGAAGAAGTTATTTCCATATTTGGAAAATGTGTGGTAATTTAAAGGTGTGGACATGTTTGAAAAAAAAAAACAACAGGTTTTTTTTTCATTCCTGATGTCTTCAACCACTGAGTTTCTCCATTCTCGGAGGGAAATAATAAATCTAAAAAGGATTTGTTTTTCTTTTTGTGGTATAATAATCCTGTATATGGATTTGGTGCTGTTGCGTAATACCCAGTGTTCCGCTCCGCCTGCAGTTCAAAAGTAGAGTGGTCTTTAAGGGTTACTGTTTGGGCTTTAAAGTGTGTGGGCTGATTTTTTTATAGACTTTTTTTATAGGCTGCCACTAATTTTGTACACACAGCACACGCAAAATGCACATTGGGCTACCAAGTCCTCTGAACAAAAACACCTTTGTGGTGCTTGGCAGTTAGATATTTTTATTTTTTATATTTTTTTGCGATGGTTAAAGACATATAGAGGCAACAGACACATTACACATCTCTAGCAACTTTAGATGTAACTAATATTTGGCCATTCTCATAAAGAGACTACAGTAGATATTGGAGAAGACAGTATTCTTCCTCAAGAGCTGACGTTTTTCCATTGCATTCAATGTAAATGCTCATTTGCAGGAAGGAAGGTGTTTTTCATGTAGAGGTGTTTATTAAAGAACAATGCCAACCCCTAAGATAGTTATTAACACCACATTGGATTCAACAGAAGAAAAGAAATAAGTATGTGACCTACTGTAACTGTTCAGTCAGTGCCTCCATACTCTTTTTTTAGAGTGCATCTAAATCTATAAATGGTTGATAATTGTCCACAGACCTGTGTTCCACTATACTGTCTGTCCACCAGGTCTCTGATGACAAACATGCTTGCTTAACTAAATGGATTGGTGCCACCATTTACTCATGTTTTTCTTATCTACTAAGTATCTGCTTTGAAAACTTTATTTCAAGGGTTTTTTGTTTTTTTAAACAAAAAAAACAGTCACATGTTTTATGTATTTGAAGTGAAGGGTAAATGTAAATCCAAACAAAGGATGGGCAGATCAAGCATATACGCAGGGCACATTTTTTTGTGAGAGAACAGTGGCACAATGTGGGAGAACAGGTCTTTGAACACAACATCAAATAGAGCTAAAAGCAGAATATATAAAAGAATCCAACTGTACATATTTAGTAGCCAGGTGTGATCTGTGCCTGGTTTGTAATGCACTATTTGTCATAAAAGAGCCACAGGGCATAAGGTCCAGACTTGGTGAGCTTTAAAAAGGCCAATGTTTATCTGCTGTGCAGCTGGACACACTTATGGGGACATGCACAAACAGGTCAGCGATCATGAGAGCAAATCTGTTGTAACCAGAACTAAGAACAAGTGAAAAAAGTTAAGTTTCCCATTGCAAGCAAATCTCAGTTATTTCTTCACACATGTAAAATTTGAACGTCTCGCTTTGCTTTAAGCATTTCTTTCATTATCCTTCATTCATGTGCTTTAAGTGCTTAAAACCACAGTGCAGGGAAGATGTGCTCCTCACGAAAGGTCACCTCATTACTGTTCCTACATTAAGCAATCTGATGTCAATTTTATGCCACATCGACCTTTGTTTCGGTTTCTGTCAGTTCCACAGCAATGAACCTATAAGTTAGTTGGCACTAAGCCCATATTTCCACCAATATACCCCAACTATCTGCAGACCTCTCTGGCCAGTATGGCAAAGTTACCACACAATGTTGATTGTTTGACAGCAGTTCTAATCTTAATCTAATTTCACTACACAAGAGGAGGATGAGGAGAGATCAAATTATCTTTTTGGGAATACATCTGCCTCCTATAAAAAACCCATAGCTGACTTTGCTTTAACACTGGCGATAATGGTGTTACTTCAATACTCATTATTTCCTCAGGTGGTACAGTACTTGGATTAAACACTTTGAGAGCCACTGATCTTTTACATATATGCAGCCATTTTCTTTTCTGTTCTACACCCAAATGCATAAATTCATTCTGCCTTCCCACTCCAGGGGCAACCACTTCAACCACTAGTTGTTTTGTGTCTTGGAAACTGGAGATAAGCACCAGCAGGCTGATCAGTCATGGAGTTTAACTGACTACTTTCCTCTACTACTTAAGTATTGGCCCCAGCATCGAGCCTTGGGGAACTCTGTAATTAACTTTTATGTGCACAAAGGAGTCATTGTTGAACCAACTGTAATCTCAGTCAAGTGCAGTTCCTTTGATCCCAATCGCCTCTTCCAGTCTCTACAATGGGATGTTGCGATCAAATGTGTCAAAAGACCCAACAGGACCACTATAGATACTAATTCATTATCTGAGGTCATGAGACAGTCGTTGGTAACTTTCACCTGTGTGTTTTCTGTGCTATGTTTTAATCTAAATCTAAAACTTTTTGTTGGATTTGTTGGATTTATAGAAGTTTAGGAAAATAGCTAGCCAAACACCTGGGTTTAAGAATGGATTGGTTTTAAGTAGGTTTCATTATTGCAACCTTAAAAGCCTTAGTTACATAGCTGGTTAATAAAGACAGATTTCTCTGATTTAATATGGAACTGATGATTAAAGGAAGAACATCTTTAACAGTGCGGTAGATAGTTTAGATAGTGATGCCAGCTCAGTGAGATGGGGCTGAAATGGTCCAAATACAGACCAGGTGCTACTGTGGACTCTAAAGCCAAATCTTATTAATAAAAGAGTTAATGAAGTTGTCACTACTCAGGGTTAGAGCTGTGACTCAGCTTGAGTGGGAACTTGTGATTTTTGTTTTTTTTTGTTTTCTTCTATTAATGATGAATTTAAGGACACCTGTGATGAAATATTTACATAATGTGAATAATGTCATTGCTGATGTGTTTGTCAAACAAAGTGTACCCATCAATGGCGACTAGAGCAGACGTCACATCACCATCACTTTGGAAACATTAGTAAGTCTTGCTATGTAATCGGCCTTGACAGAGACTTCTCTTCTAACCTCAGATGGCCACCTACTGTCCCAAGCATCAGACCATCAAGCGCTCACACAACACATACATGTGCATCAAACAACTCCCTCTAAACTAATATCTGTTTTGTAATGTTTATTACTGGCAGCTTTGTATGTGGCACCTCTCTTGCGTAAACGTAAGGATTTTAAATGAGACGTAAAAGAAAGATAAAGATGTAAAATTGGGAATGCAGACCGACATACTGTTCTAGCTGTATCCACTGAAGTGAAGTGTCTCATCTTCTCCACAATTAACTGACAAGGGGAGTGGCCCACATGACTAGGGGGACAATCTGATTGGATCAATGGACACCTCTGGCTCGTGATAGGTGATAATGTTCTCTTCTGAGTGGATAATGCAGAGGTAATCTGCCGTGAGAAGATCCCCATCACTGCAGAGCCGCTACCCAACCCCAACTCTGTTAACAACAGATAATAAGATTACAGCTCGGCCCGTGGCTGATAAAATTACGACTATATCGAGGAGGAAGATCATTTGAGGTTCTAATGTGCCACTCAATTCAATTGTAGAAACAATGACACACTCACTGACCTCACCAGTGTGGTTCTAGACATGTTAGTGAGTGACATTATGTAAATGAATCTGCAAAATAAAGAAAGAAGCTTGCTTGTTTCCAACGTCATACTGTACTTCATATGCTCAGATGACAGTAGATCCTTAATATTGTAAGATGTATGCACAGCTAACCACATCATTTAATAACAATAATTATCACAATGCAATTTGATCAATAGCAATGTGGCATGATTGAATGGCTTTGCTTAGTTTAAAGCATATTAAAAACAAATGCAGAGAAGGAATAAGATTTAGTCACACCAGTAAGCACGACAGACACTGCAGTCGGACTTGTGCGAAAACTCTTTGCGTTTTGTCTGAACACACCATTACACACAAAACATATTTCACTGGAACCACAGGCACTAAAGCAATGTGTTGAGCAGCGTGTCTGATTTAGTGCATTCCACAAACTATAGGAAAAGGGCTGCAGCATGTACTGCTGCAGAAGTTTTCGGGGTAGATATAGTGGAGCTGGAAGTGGGAGAATGTAGACCTGCTCCTGAATCTAAATGCTGTAATCTGATCTGCCCACTGGAGCAGCAAGCAGAGGCGCTAAATTCCTTTCTGTTGATTGGTTCTGGCATCTTTACACATGCACACACACATGCACACGCACACGCACACACACACACACAAGGCCCACCTGCAACATGGCATACTCACTCACCTATATTATTGGACATCCAGAATTGGTTCTACTCGTCTGACTCTGTAATATAGAGGGAAGATAACTGATTGAAAAAGAACAAAGAGAAAGCGTGCTGTGTCTCTTTTGTCTGAGTGAAAACGCTGCTGTGCTGGCTGGCAGGTTAACGTAACAGCTTGAGATACTGTAAGACTGCCACATTCCTGTTTTTTTTTTTTATTTTGCCTCACACCTCAGTTCATTTCTGTCTTACACCACTTGACATCAAACTAGCTTTTTTGAGAATTGAAATATTGAAGCTGGAAACAAGAATAGTCTCAGATTGAACGAGTCAATATACAGTATCTAATATTATAACAGTAAGCTAAAAGGTTGATTGTTCTTGGCCCCAATAAAACAAACTGAAAATGTCAAATTCAAGCACTATAAATGGAGGTTACCTGCGTATCACCACGATAATTATAAGCACATTTACTTTCACCTTGTTCAATGGAAAAGAAAGTCTTCAAAAAACATGGCAATATTGAGAAAAAATATCCAGATAAGATACAAAAAATCCCAAGGATAACTATGGTGGTATTAATTATTCAGAAAAGGTTGATATAATAACATAATTTCACAACATATACAATATTTAGAGAGGCTGAATGTTTCATGAGGCGAGTTGAATATAATGAAACTCTAATGTGAATGTTCCGGCGCTCTGTTTTAAATTTGACTCTGATACTCGGAGGAGGATCTGAACTCGTCTTGCCTTGTTTTGCTTGTTAGTGCTTACTCTTCTCCTGCCGCGTTACCTGCATGTGTCTATTTGTGTTACTTGTCAAAATAGCACTGTGAATAGCATCGTCAGCTGCCACGTCTGAGAGCTCAGTCAGTAAAAGGGAGAGAGGTTAGGACAAAGAGAGCAAGGCAGAGCAAAAAACAGAAAAAGGACATTTCTGCAGCATCTCGTTAATAAAGAAGTTGAGGAGTGTCGAACTGAAGAAGAAGAAGAGAAATATCTTTAGTTTAACTACAGCAAACTCCTGAATATAGTGTAGTAGTGAACCTTTTTTTTTAAAATCAATACTCAGAAGGCTATTTTAACACAACTCCATTATTCCTGTAAATACCCTGTGTCTTATGTTTCAATCTCATTAGATCAGCGTATTGTACATGTTTTCACATGATTAACAAACACCTGTTTGCCATAAAACAAAACGACTCCAGTAGAGCAATACCGTATCTATAGTATAAAACCGAGTGCCAGTAACTTTCGCCTCCAGCTACCTTTTCCTTCGGTCATTGTAATGAGTCACAAGGAAAGTGGCAGCATCTGAAACAAACTTGATGAGAGTTGGAGTTAAAGTGACACAGTGAGGTCAACGTGCACTCTGTGGCTACACCTGTTCCCACCTAAAACACCAATCACTGCAAGCCCAGAAACCAGCTGCTGAGTCACAGGGGAAAGGAAAGTATGGTGTGCAGTAGCAGACCTGTGTGGCAGAGCGTAAGCCAATGTGAAGCGTGTTAGGGAGATAGTCGGACATTGAGGGTACTAAAGAGAAGTTGGACAGGAAAGGTGGAGAACGGCAACAGCATCAAAACGACAGAAGATGATGTAATGCAGTAAGTGTTAAAAGGAAAAACACAAACGCCCCTGGAGCCCTTTCCTTGTTGTGTTTGTGTCTGTCACATACGAGAGGAGTGTGATGTAATTAAAAACCAAGTTCCCACCTTTGATGCTCTGTTTCTGATTTCTTCACCTACATTAAGCTCTGTGGTGGCTTTAGTTTACCCTTCAAGTACTAATTCTGCAGCTTTTGCAGAATGTGCACACCTGACAGTCTTGGGTTTAACTGACCTTAATTAATAACAGTGAATTTACTATTTTGAGTTACTGTATATTTGGTAATGTCAATTTATTCTACTAGCAATGAACTCTGGTCTCAATCTATTGTGTTTATTGAATTGACCCAGCTAACAATTTCTGCTTCCTAGAAAGTTGTGGGTACGTTACTTTTTAGTTGCGGGAACGTGTATGGTTGTCATGGAAAGTTTTCCTAACGTTCTCCTAACATTAGCTTTTGGTTCCACATTCGCTTCCCCAGGAACGATCCCCGAACGTTACTCAATTCTACCTTTGTATAACGATCTCTTTTGAGTTCCATGAGGTGTCAGAAAAATGTATTCATGTAAAAATGGTCATATGATCCTCAAAGACTCTTAATTGATTTAGAACTTCCCAAAATCCAGTGCTGTTTTAAATGAATGCTTCAGTTTTATGATTACAACTGAGTCGTACCCTCACATCATTTTCTCAGTTTATACACAGGGTACCTGTGCAATATAAATAATTTAAATATTTTCTTTAATTTCTTTGTTTACATTGCCTTTTCCCAACTGTAAAAGCTACATAATCTTACAAAAACTTAACTAATTTCATGGAGACAGAACTTTTCTTAGCACACAGCAGCAGATTAGTAGATTTTTGAGTGACTCATGACCCAAGGAGTTGGATTTGATTTAAAATGTGAGTTTCTGAAAGATTCTCTCCATTATTGAAACTGAACGCTTCAATGTAAAAGAAAACATGCAAAAAGTAACCAAAATATGGCAAAGCCTTGTAGCCATGGTTGTATCAGAACCAATTATACTACAGTGGTAAATAGCATGAAAGCATAATATCCCACTGACAGTGCTTGAAGTAAGTTAGTTCTGTCTGGTTCACCCTTCTTAATTTTACTTGAGTACTGGCATCTAAGTTGGCAAAATGTGTAATTTAAGTCCAGTTTTTTGGTATTTAAATATGGACTAAATATTTAAATATAAGCATCTTCTAGTATCTTTTATTTACTGAAAACAGTTAAAATGTAATGTTCAGTTATTTAGTAATACCGACAGACATTATCTCTAACTTCACACACTGGACTTAAGTTAAACCTGGAGCATCTGGTGCTTCTCCCAGCAAGTTCTTTGCACGTCTCATAATGAAAAATATAAAAAAAATAATTGTGACAAAATATGGTTTGTAATTGAAAGTGCTGTGGTGGAAAATGGACAGTAAACTGTCATTGTGCATATTTATAATGCATGAGCATTTGATTGGTAGAGCTTATTAAGTGTCAGTAGACAGCCATGGCACAATTCTTCTTCTGAAACTATATTGATAGAGCATGGGTGTGTACATAGGAATGTTGTGACCTCTGTAAAAAAGTAAATAGAGCAATCTTGGTTGCAGCTAAATGAGGGTTAGTAGTGACAGGGTCTACATATTGACTTCTTTTTTTTAGTGTAATTTGGTTGGAGGAACCATAGGTTACGGGTCATGTCAGGGTCTTGTTAAGGTGGCGGTTCACTTATTCCCCTGAGGATATATATTGTATTTCAAGATCAATAAAGATTAAGGTAACATTACATGTTCTCCCAACAAACCTTCAGATTTTATTTGTTTTGTTTTGTTTTTGTTTCACAGGCAACAGCTTGAGTGCACTTTACTGAAAACAATTAAAATGGATGGGGGAAAAAACTGTATTTTTTGGACCAGGTATTGTTTTAGGTTCTTGAGATGAGATGATGTCACCTCATGGGTCTATGAAATATTAACTTTGCTACCTTGAGGGGAGATGGCTTTAAATGGGAAATAAACAAAAGTGTTCCAGGAGCTGGGGACTCTGTTGAAGGAGCACTTCATTGTCACTTTGAGTGCTTTCTGAGATTGAAACATAACCACCAGTAATGAGCAGGCCATGTCTCTCAGAGGAGACCCTGTTTAGCTGAGAATTTATTAGAAATTAAATCGTGCCCTAGGATTGCCTTTATGTTAAAATGTTGTGAAGGACTGTCACAGGGGCTGCATGAATCCAGTATTTCTTTTTTATTTTAATCGAAAACAAATAATGTGGTTAAAATGACATCAATAAAAATGTAAGAACATTTGTTATTATGGTCATTTTAGAAAAAAAAAAAGCTCTGCAGTCCACTTTGAAGTTTAGTTTTTAATGCTGTGGTGTGGTGTGAGGAAATGTGTTGTACTCGTGGAAAAATTTGACCTGTATCTGTATGTCTGTTACCATGTGTGTTAATGCAAATTATAAATAAATGAAATGATCTAACTAGCAACTGAGATAACAAGATGAGGAAGGAGCGGTGATGCCCTGGTCTGAAGGAGCCACCTCAAAAACGGTAGTCGAAAATAACGATTGTTTGGTTACAATTGCTTTATCCTCTACATGAGGGTCACATGGAGCACTGTGGAGCACCAATCTCAGCTGACATAGGCGGGGTACACCCCGGACAGTTCACCAGTCCATTCACTCACACACCTAACGGTCAATTTAGAGCGACTGTTGGAGGAAACCCACGCACACACACTCAGACATTCAAACAAAAAAGGCTTAGATTTTTGGTTATAAATGTAAACTAATATGTATTTGTCAAGATTTATTGATCTGCTTACAAAGTGCTTCAGTGCATTGGTGTTGCAGTCTGTTCAGGACCATCCATGCATAGTCAAGTGAATATTGTGGTTGTTGCTGCCCTTGTCATAGTACACAATGAAGTGTGTCTGCCTCTGCTGTGTTCCATCCATTTACATTAAAAATATCCAAGATGGAGCATTAACTCGGCCTCTGTTAGTCCAAAAAACGTACCAATTTGTTCTGAATCCTGAATAAAGGTATACATGCAGTTAGCCTGGGTGAAACCAGGTGAGTCTGCCAGTGATTTGATTTACCTCTACAGAAACGTCTGGCAAGGATGCCAATTTGGCCAACTTCAGAATCTACCAATCACACTAGAGGTGGGCTAAACGTGATGACGACAGAGAAGCGAAGTCTAGCCTCTGTGTACGTCACGCATGGCAGCCGCCGAAGAGCAGCTGTCTTTTTATCTTTCGGCTGTTCGGCTTCCATTTTAAGCAACTTACTCCACGGAGCTCCCCCAGGCAAAAGCTGTTAGACACCTTTACTAGATAGCTGTACTCATTGCAGAAAACTACAATGAATATGTTTGTTGGTCTATCCAATTTTGGTTCGACTAACTTGTTTACATGTCAGTCACTGTGTGTGTTTAGGTGGTGTGCAGGTTTTACCTGAGAAAATGTCCATCCATCCTTTTTATGCTCTGGATTTCAAAGTATAATGCTGAGGTTCAAGGCATACTATGAAGTGCAGCTACAAGTAGTGAGACAAGACACTAAAATAGGATCTATAGGTATTACAAATGGGAAAAAAAATCATTTTTAATGATGCATTTGCATCTCTAAATTTGATCAGTCTTCTCTTTACTGTATTTTTATGAATTGGACGATTTTAGACAAAAAGCAACTACTTAACTTCAAGGTTATGTACACTGAACCTTGTAAAACTTTCCTCTATCAATGATGATAGAGTGATCCTTTAGTAATTAAGAGGCGGTATGTTAATTTTTAAACTTCAACATTGCAGGATTTCTCTGTAAACAATGCAAGTGCTTGACAGAGATGGTGACTGATCAGTACAGCAGGGTATGTCAGCCACGCTGTTACAGCCGCCCAGCAGGCATTGACTTTGCTCTGAAGCGATGTGTAGTGAGTGATCGGGGGGGTCTGGGAACACTAATATGTATGAATGATTGAAAGACAAAAGAAAAGAGGACAGGAATGGAGAGTGGGATGGTTAGTGGAGTGGCGAAGAAACAGAGGGGATAAAAGCGGGTGGTGGTGGTGGAGAGATGGGCTCAGAGGTAACAAGAGTGGGAGAAACAGGTTGAAAAAGAGGGATGTAATCCATGATCCAGATGGAGGGTAGCTTGCTGTTTGGAGCAGCAGGGGATTGGGGCTCTCAGTTAATGTGACGGGCACGCTGGGTAAAAATAGCCTGGGGAAGCAGGGCAGGAGATTTCTATGATGAATAATACACGGAGAAGGAGGGAGGAGGGGTGCAGTGTGAAGAGGAGGGGCCACTGATATGCTTGGATAATAAATTAATTTATTACAGTAATTCTGCTTTTACATTAAACATTCTGTAATGACTATGATAAATGATGCTGCAGTTTTTTTAAACATTTGTTTTTATTACAAAGTGTCAATATTTGAAGGTTGTGGGTGAGTTAATTCACGCGAGACCACCTAACAGAAAACCATTTGGGTCTCGGGGAAGTGAGAGGAGAAATGAAAAGCTTTTATCCCCACTATATCCACGCAGACACAAGGATATGCAGTGAGCTTTCTCTCTGTCAAATATTCACACTGGGGAGAAACACATTGTATAACATGGATCCCTGTGGATCTTTGACCCTTTACCAAGCATCAGTACGAGTACATTCTGTTCCATTTAAACTCAACACTCTTTAAATTCCATTTGTCAGTGAAATGCCTTCAGTATCTCATTGTCCATCAACTAATATCACAAGGTGATTATAATCCAGACAAGGATGCTCTAGACGAGGAAATTCAATTTGAGAACGCGTCCGTACCGCATGAACTGATAACCCAGAACAAAAAAACACCAGTCGTCGTCATGTGCAAAGAAACAAAGAAGATTCAATATAACACAGTACTGTATTTGATGTGTTTTTATGAATACCACCATTAAATGTCGTGTTTAAACTTCTTACAACCTCTCTCTCGCAGTAAATGGATGTGTCTGGTTACACCCCGCTCACTTCATTACAATGTAGAAAATATCACTCCATCAAAAGAGGAGTCGAACTAATCCATGTCAAATCCAACAATGACAGCGTGTTTCAGCCACAGGTCCTGATTGAACGCTCGCAGCGGCGACGCTTTGTTTGAGCTTTTCTTGTGAAAAATTGATTGCCACAAGCATTATGCTGGTGAATGAGTTTGTTTACCCTGTTCAGTTTACAAAAATGATGGTAGGAGGCTGCAGCCAGCCACTCGGTTCGGAATTAATCACCCTCTCTCTCAACGACACGGCAACATAGTGATGAGTCTGTCTGAGCGATCACGCCGGGCGCTGTTTGACTGAAAAACACTGCGTCTTGCTAATGTCCGATTCACCTCTGTGGGGTGAAGAAGATGCTTGTACAACAGACTTGCACAGTGTAAAAAAACATTGCTATTAAAGTGAACGACCATAAACGTGGTGCACTTTAATGGCAGTGTGATGTATAAAACCATCGTCTAATAAACAAAGACAGAATATACTGTATACTAATGTGAGCTCTTTGAATGCAGTGTCTTGACTTGAAGACGGAAAGTTGCATTTATGGGCTGGCTGCTTTAATCCACACTGGGTCGTTGCTCTATTATCATGTTCTTTCCTTATTTCCAATTCTTAATTAGACGGCTGAGATTGGCACAGCGACCCTCATGTGGAGGATAAAGCGATAGAAGATGGATGGATGGATGAATGCATGCAGTCAATGTCGACTTTATTTATACAGCACATTTAAAACAACCTTAGTTGACCACAGTGCTGCACAGGCACAAGAAATACAAGGCAAAGACAGGTACAAACAAATCAAAAAGCAAGCTACAAAATAAATATAGAGATAATAATGTAATAAATGAAGAATGAGGCTGTAGAAAAGGCATGTTCCCTAGCTCATAATGACAAGGAGAAGAGGTGTGTTTTCACCAGGGACTTAAATGTTTGTAGGGCCTGTGCTGCTCTTACATGATAAGGTAAACCATTCCACAGACTGGCAGCAGCTTCTGAAAAGGCTTGATCACCTTTGGTTTTACACAGTCAATAGCACAAGTTCCTTTACTTAGCAAAATCAGTAGGAATGACTCACTTTATCTCATCTTGCAAATGAATGCCCTTTATGGCAATAGATTTTTTCCCTTTTTTAATCAGACTGGGCATCAAGTAGGCCCACATTTTAATGCTGACTTTAAATTAAGTATAAAAATGCATAAGTTAGAGTGACAAAAGTTCTTGGATGAACATTTTATCTATTCATTCCCTTTTCTGGTTCACTCTTTCGTCGCTATATAACGTTTGACCTTGAATCCTTGCGAGCCTTTGAAAGGCTGGACAAAAAAAAAAAAACAGGCGTACATCTCGACAAAGCCAACAGTGGGTGCTATCTAAAGTAGCCCAACACATCCTCTGTTTATGTCGGCCAATCCAACATTGTACTTGGCTGCACAAACATCTGTCAGGATTAAGAGAACGATCGGTTAATCTGGCGTTCAGTGGGAGATTTTAAAACACCGGTGGCTCGGGTGCCGGGCCACCGTGTCCCAAACAAGGGATTGCGAGTGCTGTATTGAGTGAGCAAAGGAGTAGCTGATTTTAGCACCATATTAGCTGACCCCAGATGTGTACTGAGCATCAAATCCTCTGCAGTAATTCTACTCCGCTGCTCCAAATACCAACCGAGGGCTGCTGGTTGCCATGGCAACAGCACTCCTGTCCAATATTGCAAGCGGTGGGTCTGCCAGTCTCACTGTTTCTATTTTTCCCTCTCTTCTTCCTGTCTCTTTCTCTCTCCTTCTTCTGCACCGTTTCATCTCTGTGTAGCATGTGTTAAGTACCACGGTATGGATTTACTGCGATGTTTGTGGCTGTGGTATGACTTGCCCCCACGCTGATCGCCAATATTTATAGACCATTCCTTTAATGCACTGTAAGTACAAGTTGAGGGATTTTTTTTTTTTTTTCCCCTCCTCCTTAGATGCAGTTGAGTTCTACTGGCCCAAGATCACATTTGATGTGCTCTGGGTATATGACACATTAGCATTCACGTTCCAATCCCAATTTGCAAAGCCAGATATGTTCGTAATCGGACATCTATTGAGAGTCTTTAAACTGAGTATTCGTTTAGGGAGTAAAATGGGTTCAGCTGCATTTTCAATTCAGACATAAAATGGCTTCTGATAAATAATTCACAGAAATCTATTGGGACTATTTGCCAAATAAGCCTAGGCTGCAATGTGTATGAACACAGAATGGAAGGGGATGCTACATATTTTTTCATTTTTTATTCATTGATAACTTTGTCTTTTTTGTAATTGCCAAACACGGTAGCCTTTTTTTTTTTATTATTATTTTTTTTATGGTTGTACATATCTCACTTTGCAGCCCGATTCACCAGACTGTCCCTTTTCCACTTGGCTGCTCATGTTCCAGGCTGTGGTGCAGGAGCTTTGCCCTCTTCCAATCCACTGCCACCCCTCCACCTTATGCTGCCTACAGCAGGCACGAATCACGATCCTCATGGCAGAGACACCTGTGTGTCGACCAGATGCACAATTGTGTGTTTTGCTTTAGATCAGTGACATTTTTGACAACTTTTACTGCCATTTCCACAACACCTTATCCATCCATCCATCTTCTATCGCTTTATCCTCCACATGTAGGGCTGGGTATCAATCAAACATGTTCGATACCAGTACCAATACCGATACCTTCACTTTGATACTGGTTCCTGAACGATTCTTTTTTCTATACCAGTTTTATAATAACGGTTCTAAAAAAGAAAATTACATTACACATTATGGTACAAATCCTGACTTCCAGTATGACTAAGCCTGTTGCATGTATGACTGCAAAGACTTTATAATTAACTGCCATGTCCTTCAAGTTTGAAAGGTACACAGTGAACCCAGACAGGTTGATTCATCTTTGAAGAGGAACAACACCATTTGTATTCAAGAGTTCAATTATTATTGGACATTAATCGCAGTACATAGTGTTCCTCTTCTTTGTTAACACTGAGTCACGGCTGCACTTAACAAATCACTAGTGGGACAGATTAAAAAAAAAAGGTATACATTAATTAGCTATCTGAACTTGTCAAAAATGAGAATACTATATTCCTCTATTGCTAGATCTTATTTATCACAGCATGCACTTGAGATGCCCTCAATCCTCCACTTGCAGCAAATGTCACACAAAAAAAAAGAAGAAAAATCACTGTGTCAATATGCAGCTTCCTTCAGATTTATTGCAGTCATTATCTGGCTTGACACGAGGGCTATATTGAGGCTAATTCTCCATCAACTCCACTCGTACTACATGGTTGTAACTTAGTGTAAATCAACCCAAAGCACTGATTTTTGTGAGGCAAATGCCAACTTGTTGTATATCCTTTGCGTGTTTAAGTGTTTAAGCACAGATGCAGACGGAGCCTTTCCTCCCTGACGTTTTTCACAGATGTTGTGTGTTGCATTATTGAAGCACAAATGCTTCCTTGTGCTCAAAATATTTTATTTTAATTTCAGAGCCTGCTGGAATTCCGAGAGGACATTACGTATGCTGTTTGATTCCAAACATTTTGATGCGTAGCGAAGAAACGACTCAAGTTTACTCACAATCCTTTTTTTGGTCTTTGTCTTTTGTTTTCTCTCCAACTAAAGTTTAAGATTTAGAGCTTCCTCGGCATATGAGGAGAAGGGTGTCCTCCCAATTTATTGCGTAACAACACAACTATCCGGAGCCATTCACCATGTTGTTGCAGTTTGACCTTTGAATGTACTGTAGTGAAAAAATTTATCCGGAACGAGTTCCAAATTTATATATGAAGTCACACACTTTGTGATTCCTAAGTTGATCTACTATATTTTCATTAATAACATTCTGCGTATGTTCTTTCTTGTGTCTCTAGTACTCTCTCGTCATGCTAACATAATGCTGTCAGGATAACAAGGCACCGTATGCACGACTTTGTTCGTCGGCGGTTTGATGCGTGTTTGATGCCTGCTGCTGCCGCTGCTGTCATACTCACAGTAACCAATCGCAGTTTCCCACACGGGGCACACACCAAAGTGTGTGGCTATAGAAAGTAATCAGAGCAGTGTACGTCATGGCCGACTTCTCGGCAGAGTTGCTATTAATGCTTTACAAAAGTGGCGATGACATGGTGTTTCACTGTTGTTGGGTGCACTCGGGTATTATAAACATGCCAGCATCAGGGAGAATACCGTGGCCTTATCTGAGCGCTCCCCTTTGCACAGTGTACACTCTTTGAGCATCAATGAAAAGACATGATTTGATTTGCCGGTGCAGGCCCACAGTGAAGCAAATGCGTGACTATTCAAAATTGAATGAGCAGTGTTTCAATTGAGGCCTCCACCGTACACAGTGAGTGGAGTTCTCTATAACAAATATCTCAACCCAATGGAAATGTATTTGATTTGGCTCATTCTCAACATTAACTAGGGGGTGGTTAAGACCCTACCTTGTGTACGAAAGACATCATGGTCGCAAGTTCGATTCCACCCCTGGCTAATTGTACTTGATTCCATTGTAAGTCGCTTTGGATAAAAGCGTCTGCTAAATGACATGTAATGTAATGTAATGTACCTAAAAATCATATGCATTGCTTAAGGTTAATTGCAGTGTCCCACATTTCCCAAATGTCAAACCATTGTGTTGTGTGTTTGTCATGCAGTAATGATAAGGTTGAAACCATAAATCTTGCTTACTCTGTGTTAATGTTTCAGCTGTGGATCGTAGGGATGTAACCATTCCTCGAGCCCCGGGTGAGATACGATTCAGCAGCCACTCTGCACACGAGCAGCTCGTTACTTGTCTATGACTCTGTGCTGTGTGGTCACAATGCTTCACTCTCTCTCTGTCCAGCTCCGTGTCTACAGCCAATACTTGTGCGGCAGAACTAGTCATTTCTTCCTCACAGAGTAGCCAGGGTTAGGCCAGAAAGTCGCAAGATTTCTCATTTGTGTTTTGTGGGTCTGAAAAGTTATTAAATACAGCGACAAATTTGCCAACACTGCCTCAGACTCCACACTCTCACCCACCAACGCCGTAGCGGCGGTCTGTATAATCTAATGCCTCAATGACTTTGAACAGTCAACGTAGATGGTACGTGCATGCATGTCTGAACCCATTTGAATCATTTTAACTGTCTCATGATGCATCATTACGTCCCAAGTACACATTTAAGTCCGTCATCATCTTAAGCCCTGCTTCCACTGAGCTGTACGGTTCAGTTCAAGTCAGTACATTACGCAATTATTGCTTCACCCCACGGAGTGCTTGTTAGAATTTAGAATAACTTTTTTTTAGAATTTTGACCCTGACATGGATTCGAACAGACAACCTTTTGATCTGGCAGCGCCACAGAGTCTGTTACACATATGGGCCGACAGAGGCTTGTTGCATGAATGGGGTGAAGTCTGCCATCTCTGATTGCCTTGTTTGCCTTTGTATTGTTAGAATTAGGGAAGGGCACCGATCTAACAGATCTGGAGCTGCAGCTAACGATTATTTTCATACTTTTCACAATTAATCGAGTAATCGTTTGGTCCATAAAATATTTGGTACGAAAATTGACTATGGCGAGCTGAACTGCACTGTACCATTTGTTGGACATGCAGCTTTTCGATGCCTTTGGCCTATGTGCACCCCTATGTCATTTCCTCCTCTACACCAGCTCTGCTCTGCCCTCCTCTACTCTACGCTTATGCTCCTTTTGGTAACACAAGGTCAGTAGAAGTCAGCACGCCCTGCTCAAAAAACATAATTGAATATCTTTTGACCGTGGTCTGCCATCAGTTTTAGAACGTGTGGGTTTGCGTTCTTCATTAGTGCCTCTTAAGTAGATCATATCAGGTCAATATGGTTATCTGTGGTCAAACATTACTCGACAAAGATTGTCCCTTTACTTAAGTTCATAACATCTCACAACGAGCCTTTAATCAAAACATATTTAGCGTTTCGAAAGCCAAAAAACTGGTTGATTAGACTCAAATATGCTCATGCAGAAACATGTAATCATGCACAGCTAACTGGTACTTCGGGAAAATGTGTGACTCATGCCTCTGGCATTTAGGCATAAATGTCTCTTATTTGTCAATGCCTCCACTCGATAATAATAATGATGATAATAATAATAACAAACTATTGACTACTACCACGGAAGACGTGCATTCTCACACAAACAAGCCCCCGGAAAAAGGTTTATTTTTCTCTCCTTTTGTTCCAGTATTTCATGCAGCTACTATTTCTGTGGTTTTCACTTCCTCTATGTCCCGTGCTAAAGACAAAGAATTGCTTCTGGCAGTACATGAATGCTGTAAGGGTCCGGGCTAATCCACTAACAGGCCCACTGTTTGTAGACAAGACACAGTTAAGTTGTCAGCAAGTGATGCTGCTTAAGAGAGAAGAAAGCCTCAAAGATGCCGGCGTTAGTCAGCAGTACATGCACAGAATAATGCCAGCAGATCAGTTAATAGCATTAATCTGACATTTGTGGTAGCATGAAACAAAATACAGTAAACAGGAGTATTTACGATTTCCTCCAGGAAACATTTGGTATCGGAGTTGTGAGTAAAGCAAACCATTATGTCATAGCACTGTAAAATCTACATGAGAACACGTGCACCTCACATGTACCTGCCTGAATCTGAACTGAACATTTCTGGATGGAAAACAAAGATCTTTAATCTGTCTCCTGTGGCAGTTTGTGACCAGATCTCACTTCACTGCTCTGTATGCAAATACACACTGTATAGATTTGTCATCATGTGTTTGTTTGGGTGGGCCAGTGCAATGGATACAGGGTGTCGTGGGGAGGACTGTCTGTGCAGCTCTAGTAGAGCCTTAGAGTTGTTGTTGTGTTTAATCTTTTACAGAATAACGCAGTTTCGTTGTGTGTGCAGTCCATCAGCCCCACAGTGAAAGTTAGTTAGATTTCACAGGGGACCAATGTAAAAGCGGATGATTTCTTTTCTTCTTTTTTTTTTATTAATGATGTATCTTATGTGGGATGTCCCTAAGGGAACCTAAGTAAACCAAGATATTTTAAATTTTTTTAAAGAAAAGAAAGAAAAAGAAACAAGGTTTTAATGTTGTATTAAACAAATGTATTTACCATTAACAAAATTATAAGAACCCAAAATGAGCGGTTCACCAGTGGGAGAATAAGACAGGGATAAATTATTGTGCAATTCTTCATTAATATGAATGTGCCACTAATGATTATCACTCATAACTTGAACGAGTGAGCCCAAAAAGCTGTAAATAAAGATACAGAACAGGTAAAAATGAATTGTCAGGGCATTTCATTTAAAGCTATTTTTTTCTTGCAAAAATATGGGCCGATGACAAAGCATCATTAGAGAGAGGGTTGTGTAACGGGACATTACATCGTTTCACGATGTCAAACAAAAAACACTCAAATTTACAGTTGGCTCTTTGCTTTGCTTGATTTGGCAGACTGTCAGCTGGTTGGGTTTCGTGCACTTCAGTTGTCCGCCTCATGTGGCACACTTGCATCAGAATGTGAGGTCAGAGTTTGGTGCTCAAGCTGTTTGCATTGAAACCTGGGCAAGAAGAGATTAGCAGAGGTGATACCTGCACACTTGTGAGTCTGATTGGAGCAGCAGCAGCATCAGCAGCAGCAGCAGCACCTCAGGCAGATCAGTGCAGTGACTGGAGCACTGTGAGCTCAGTTTAAAAGGGTGCGTTCGATATATGTGACAAACTATGTCAAGTGTGTCACATGTGATTGCAGCAGCCGCACTTGTGTTGACTGTTTAAACAGATGGCAGGTTTAGCAGGTTTTTTCATCATTTGTTCGTTGTGTGCTTTAACAGGGATCTATGTTGCCGTGTACTGTAATTCACTGTTATCTGTTAAAATGATGATGACACTGTCCTAAATCCATTCATTTCAAAAACGTTGATTATAACATGTACCACATATAGGCAGACCTGAGAGCTTGAACCAATGCCACACACTCCAGAATGCATAGACAGTTTGTAGATGTAGAGCATTGTAAAGACTTGGTTGACTTTAACCTGTTGCTGTTGAAGCTTTGTATCCACAGCACCAAAGTAAGTTAAACCTAGTCTTCCTTCTATGCGCTGCAGTAAGGCCATTGTAGAGTAAATGACTAGGCAACAGTGACTGCTGCAGGACAAGACCTTCATTTACATGATTTATGTAGCATGGGACAGAACTGCATGTGGTTTCAGACCCCTTCACTGTTGCATATTTAGCGTCGACTGTCTCATCAAACAGATAAAGCAGGCACAACAGGCCTTTGTCTCAGAGGAGGATCCATGGGTCACTCAAACAGAGCGCCACCGCCACATCTCAACCCCACTCCATCAATCAGTCCCTTGGAGTAGAACGGCTTGACATAAAACCACTTTGCTTAAAAGCCATAATACAGGTTAATACAGGTTGCCTTGTTTTTGCCAAACAGCATTTTATGGACTCATGAGAGCATGAGGTGAAAGATTATCTGGTCCGACGAGACTAAAACTGAACCCTTTGGGCAGAACTCCATATGCAGTGACTGGCACACAGTAGTCATAGCTGCTCACATGGCTAATACCATCGCTACAGGATACAAGGACATTGGTGGCAGCAACTTGCTATTGGAGGAGAGCTGTAGCAGCAGGAATGGGAAGACAACATCCAGGGAAGGATGAATGCAGCCTAAAACAAAGAGGTCTGTCTCGCACCCCGAGACTGGGGTGGTAGTTTATCTTGTGGCCCAAAGCATGAAGCCAGGACAAAACTGGAATGGCTTCACAACAGGGTTGGCTTGCTGTCTTGGACAGATTTTAGTCAAAGCCTAGATTCAAAGCCCGTTGAGCATAGGTAGAAAAAAAGCTGAAGATGTATTTTCACAGATGTTTACCATCCAGTCTGACAGAGGCTTTCAGTCAGGAAGACTGTGATAATCTGTCCTAATCCAGATGTGGGAAGCCTGAAGACACTTATCCAAGAAGACTCCAGCTGTGATTGTAGTGTATTAAGGATATCAATACTTTTCACTTTGGAATTGTTTTAAGTGTTTTTGTGACCATTAGTATTATTATTAGGTTATTGCGTATTGTTGGATGGGAAACATTACATTTCTAGATTATTTTCTAAATCCACAATAAACAACACAATATTAGATATACAATAGTATAGAGGTCCCTATACTTTCTGAAACCACTGCAGCTGCTGTTACAGCATAAAGGTCTGCCACAAAGCGCTGCACCAGGATTGTGGGTGGAGTGCAGTGCAATGTACAACAGTTAAGTACCCATTATCACAGTAACTAATACCCTTGCTGTTCATAATGCAGTTTAATAATGTGTTTTCTTCAGTGTTTACCTCCATGTCATTCAAAAAAAAAAAAATTAGTCTGCCTCTCCGGTCGATGCAAGAATCACTGTAGCAACCAATATAAATAATCTGTTTTCGTGTCGGGCCCTGCACATTTAAGCAGCTGATTGACTGCTTGAAACTATGCCCACGATAATCTATACTGAATGATGTTGAGCACGTCATTCAGAATGTAATTGTGCCACCTGAAATGCTTTGTCTGCTTTGTAATACAAAAGCTCTTATCCTGTGGATATTGTAATTTAATTTGTCTCACGCCCTTTGTTGTTACAAAATAAAGTGGCTATGGGGTGAATATTAATGAACAAACTGACAGAAATGTGTCTGTCTGTGCAGCTCGGTGAGGAAATGTAAACGTATTGTTCATTTGTCAAGGAAATTGTACTTTGAGACATTGTTAAATTATGACGTTTGACTAAAACCAAGATTAATTGTTTTCATATCTCTGGTGCAGGATCACAGTGGTTGGGGCATAGAAACACACATGTATGCTCATAACACACTGTGTACCAGATCAAAATGAATCTACATGGATCAAAATGACACCGGCCTAATTGACAGTGTGCCACCCGCCACTATTCATGTCCTCTCAGTAGGAAACAAACCTCTCTATGATGGTGTAAATAAGGTAAAGATAAAGAGCAACTCTCTTTTGTTTCTTTTCGTTTGTTAGCTGCATATACACAAGTGTCAGTGTGTGTGTATGGAACTGTGCTTTAATAAAAACCAAACACTGATGCACCTTCATACAAAGACAGCGTGTTTGTGCATCTGAGTGCATAAACAGGGAGAGCTGTTTATCATAAGAACACACGGATGCTGTTGATGTTGATGGGGCTTGTTCATCTGTTGAAGGAAACAGAGGCCGTATTTGCATCTGACATTAAAGAAGGGAGTGAGCACCGAGCATGGCGGCTTACTACAAAGCTGTCAGGCCGGAGAAGCCGATGTATAATGCACCTCTGTGGACGGAGAACAGCAGAGCAGCGAGGCTATAACGCCTGCTCACTCCTCTCACTGCATCAATTCTGCTTCCTCAATCATAGCTCGGTCTGACAGCTGTGATGAGTGGAGAGCGGCAGGAAGGGAGGGGAGGGATAGATGTAAAGGAAATCACACTGCTCTTTGAATATGCAATCAGTTGGCAGCTATGACTGAGCAGCAGCATCTGAGCTGTGGAGAGTGAGTGTGGGTTTTTTCTTCTTCTTTTTTTTTTGTACCTGAGTGGGTAAGATCAAGATCAGAAATAAGGATGACAAAAAAAGAGACAGAGAGAGAGGGAAGGTGGGAGAAAGCAAGTGTGCGGCTTTGAGGCATTCCATCATCTACCAAACTCCTGCAGCTTCCCTCCTCCCTCTTCCCTCCTCCTCCTCCTGAAGAAAGAGAGAGAGAGAGAGAGAGAGAGAGCGCAACAGAGAGAGAGGAAGGGAGAGAGAGGCAGCAACAGAGAGAGAGCGAGAGTGTCACGCTTACAAGCCAGTGGAGAAGAGACGTCAAGAGGAGGATCTACAAACTGAAAAAAAAAAAACCCTCTCTTCCCTCTGCTGCCTCTCTTCGTGCATCCTACGGGCGGCGAGGAGCGGAGAGAGGAGTGAGGAGGATCTGGCTGGCATATTTCCTGCCCTGCTTCCCCGCTGTTTCTGTGGCTTCATCACAGTGCGTGGAGCACGGGGAGAGCCGCCGAGAGCTTGATAGGTGACATCGTTTTCCGCAGCTGAAGAAGAGCACCGTAGAGGAGCCGGGATGCTTAACAACCTGACTGACACAGAGGAGGGGGACGGGGGAGCACAGAGCCAGGGTGAGTGATGGGATGTGTCATGCAGTCACACACACACACACACACACACACACACACACACACATATACAGTAAACCTGGCCATTCAAACACAGAGGAGTATCACATAACATAACATATTATTTAGGTTTAAACAACCTGATGGAAGTGAGTGGTCAGTATAGTTTGGTGTGTGTGTGTGTGTGTGTATACGTGTGTGTGTGTGTGTGAGAGAAAGACAAAGTATTAATTACAGCATTGTATGGTGGAGGGCCTGCTTTCCTGCTCTGCCTTTGCGCTTACTGCAAGGCTGTTGTGACAGGAATAGTAATAGGCTCAGTCTATACGATGGATGGTGATCATAAGGGCATTACAGCTTCGTCCAGCGCACGCACAAATGCACAAACTTCTAGTAATACACGCGATCATACGGTCATGTTCCCACAGTAGGGATTTTTTTTCTGTTTTTTTTCCCTGCAGCTATCTAATGCTTTATTCATTCTTCATGGCAGCGTAAATATTCCCAGCACATATGGCACTCTGTGGACAGGCAGTCTGTCCATGTGTTCCCTCAAAAACACACACGCACACAGAGGGAAAAATACATGCACACCGCTACTCACATTTACAGTTAACGACACAGCATTGCTGCTAATCCCATCGCCCCCAGCTGTCAAAATCAGCTCTCCATCCAATCCCAGTCCCTCAGCCCAGTCCTCAGTCTCTGCATGACTTGGAGAGAACCTGTAGGTCGCTGGTTTGTGCAGAGCTGCAGTGTGAGTGCTTTGATACCAGCTGTTCGGCAGGGGGCTAATACCTACTCAAAGAAATTTGAATCTATGCATCTTTTGGAAGGATATTAAATCCCCCAATAACCATATCATCATTATACAATTTTTTTTCATCCGAACTGAGGTTAATTCTTCACTTACTTGTGCAGAAGCTGCAAATCGACTTAATCTCTGCTGCGGTTTTGTCGTAGCTCTGCACACATTTCTCTCTTGAGGCCCAGTTCTCTTCCTCTCTGCCCTCTTTTTCAATTGTGCACTCTACATTTGTCTCTTTTTTTCTTCCCCGCCTCCCTTTTTAAGTTTTTGCTTTTCATGCGTCTTATTCTGTGTTATGATCAAACCACACAAATTGTTGCCAGTCGCGGTCACTCGGGAATCCACTGAAGAGAATACATTCACTGTGCTGCTGCTCCTACCTGTGCTAATGATAAAAATAGACCAGTGCTGGGAACATGAATATTTAACTTAATGCGGGCATCTAGTTTTTTTAAGGGGGGGGATTCAAATCATGAACTAAGAGTTTATGTAATGAATATATGTAAGAGGTTGTCGGGCGGTTTGAGGCATGACCCCATTTTATAAGTGCGACAATTTGGAACCATCAGGGGCAGCCATCGTCCATCTTCTTTAATTAAAAAAGAAAAGAATACCTCATAAATTTGGTTCTGCCTCATCAGGACCAGTTTTGGTCTCCAGTCAAACTCGTGGTCCTGACAAGGTTAGTGTTTTGAAAGGTCCTAAAGAGGTAACAAATACAAGTACACACACACACACACACACACACACATACCCCTTTAATTTGAAGAATAGCTGTGCTAAACTAACTTTGCAACAACCTGAAACATCTGTGTAGTCATCACTGGTGTGTGGGGCAGCTACAGATTATAGAGAAGGCTTCTCAGAGGCTGTCGCTGTCCACCCTCTCTGGTAATGAACCCCCCTTCTCCTTCACCACCCAACACCAGCAGCACAAGCCTGCATAGTGCTGTCCATGGTGCTGATTTATAGCCTTCATTACATGACTGGGTTATAGCCTGCATGCAAGAGGGCAGCTAAGGGATTTGCATTTGGTGTGTGTGTGCGTGTGCATGTGTGTGTGTTTGTTTTGTGAAGGTGTATTTTTGCACTGCACAACTTTCATAAAGTATGCAAAGATGAAAGGAATAATTCTCCAGGAAATTGGAAATGAAGGTTGCAAAGGAAACTAAGAGAAGAGCATGATCATGGGCCGATTTGCATATTTATGCTGCCTGTGTTGCTCTCCCACCAAATTGTTAATTACCTGCATATTATTTTGTCTTTGGAGCGGTTGAGAGGTGGAGTGTCTTTGGTGTCGGGAGATGAGATACAATGAAGAGTTGAAGGGAAGGCAATGTTTTAGTGACCTATTTGCAGCAGCGAAGGGGATTAATGGCGGGACATATCTTGATTTTGAAACACAAGAGGGGAAGCTGTCGCCGTCTAAAAAAGATGGAGTGACGCAGCGAGATGGGAGAGGGTTTAATTAATTTCCCTGAGTTAGCTCACATGGTCACGGATTTATTATTGCACACAAGATGAATAAAAATGTGGACATACATGAGAAGACAAAGAAGTAAGATGAGATTAAAAAAAAACCCACAAGGGCTTGTCTTGTGAAAAAATAAACAAATAAAAGATGTGATGCAAGTGTACTTGTGTACTTCATAAGAATGCTAAAAAATGTTTTTTGACAGTGAAAGTGGGTGTGATTCTGAATGACTGAACCGCTCCAAAACCTTGCTTCATAATGAGGACTTTGAGATGGTTTATTTCCTGCTACTGTGTCTGACACAAGCCTACTATTTAAAATATTTGTACTCGTTTTTAATAACACCGTGTGTTATATAATAATGTGTAGGGTTGCTTATCATTGTGACCTCTCCACAGTAATAAGCTACAATTGAAGTGATGTTTGCTGGGACAGTCGTGGCACTCACTGTTTATTGTGCTCTATTAACTGCCGCTGTTCAAGTGCTTGGATTCTTGTTAGCAAGCAAACGTGATTTCATGCTCCTTCTCCAAATGTGTGTTACTGTCTGCAGTATTTCATTCATGTATTCAGCCGCTCATTACTTTGTCAGTTCAGTTTATTCGCCCGGGTTTAATGAGTGAGTAGTTTTCCTTATGTAAGCAAAAGGACACAGTACGCTGTATGGAAATGTGCTCAGGGGGGGTCAGCTGACCAACCGTAGCACGGCAAACTGAAAGCCTATGTGGGAAAAAAAAAAAAAATGACGTTGTTTTTTCTGATCATTTAAATGTTATTGATCCTGTGCATGTGAAACTTTAAGAAAAACAAATGGCACCATAGTTGCTGAAGTACTAGGGCTGATTCCCAGGAAAGATTGGGTTTGCATTAGCAGTGACTTAATAAAATGATAATAAAAAACTGAAGTAATTAAAGTGAGGCCGATATCAAAGAAAGCACAGTAACAACTGATTTACTATCATACAAACTGTGAAGGTTATTGTCCACGACCAGCAGCAAAAACGAGTATGTTGACTAGTCATAACAGCATTTCATGACAATCTTACGGTTTATAACTTGAGATACAAAGATTGTTCTTGTACTAAAATTTAGTTCATATTCATCTTGTAATTAGTTTTCACTCGTGGGAGCTTTACCTTGTTCCGTGTTTATGTATTTATGAGACCTCAGTGTTGCTGTGCTGCAGGTTCATATGAATGATTAACATGTATGACATGTACAATACAGAACCAAACTGAGTTTGGACATAGTGGTGTGCGATACGTCCTATTTGTTCCGTGGATATCCGGGGAAAAAAAATATAAAATGAAGCTGCGGCAATTTTAATTATTTATTGATCATCTTAAATATTTTTCCAGGAAAGATTCTCATGCAGGTCGTTTGTATTAGAATGGCATTTTAAACTGACAAAACGATTAGTAGTGATTAAGAAACCTTGATTGATCAAAGTTATCCATCCTCTCTTCCTGGTCAATTCATACTCTTGGTCAAGGCTGTGGTTGTGATGTATTTACTTTATGGCTGACTGCGTAATACTGCAAAATGCTCCCCAGGGCTCTCTCCTCGGGAGGCAGTTGTTGTGCATGCTCAACGTCATTATTCTCTGTCTACCCGCTCTGCAACTTATCTATGGAGAGATAGAGCGAGATAGAGAGGGAGAGAGATTTTCAGTAAGTGAGAGATCGCTGGGGCCAAAACAGAACCACAGTAAATTATTTGTCTGGCTACTTGAAAACATGAGCATTTAAAGCTCCAGTTTGAAACATTCACCAGCATTTCGTGGTGAAGATGAATGTCATGCTATGTAGCCTTCAGTTACCAATGAACATCAACACTATTGGAAATACATGATGGTCCAAAATGGCGGCCACTGTAGAGCTGACCATGGAAAGACTCGAGATTGTGGGTTTTTTGAAAAAAAAGAGTAAATACAAAGTGATTGTACACTCATAAAAAATGATATTATCTTCAGTGTCACCTGAATATCACACACTGGGCCTTTAAGTGTGTTCTATGGTACAGAAAATTCAGCGGTATGTTGCTGTGTTCACAAACTCTGTGTCAGGGCTGCACTGTACACCATTAAGAAACTCAATTTTGACAAATGTAGTCGTGGACAATGTCTCAGCCAGTTCTGTCTTTATTTCTCACCCAGTACGTGCTCATCAAAATCACCTGCTTTTCAGAGTCAGTGCTGTTTTCTGCCATTGTGCGAATGGCTCCTCAATTTTGAACCTAGATAGTAATTATATATCATTTAATTGAATTTCTTAATGATGGGCTGTAATGACACATGAGCACAATGGCTCACGTAAGGATCGGACAGATAAATAGATTTTTGCACTAATTAGAGTATCAGTAGTGGGTGTTCAGATGTAATGGATGGGTATTCATTCATTGGTTTGTCAATTAAAAAGCAGGAGAGTGTAATTGGCAGTGAAGGACCCAGCTTCCTTAAAGCTTACTGTTAACTCACAATGACAAGCTCAGACAAAAGAAGGGCATTATGCACACACGCACACTAAGCAACAATCATTAGTCATACACCTTTTGACTCATTTCCCCTCCCTTTTCTGAAATTTTATTTTTTATTTTTCATCAACTGTACTGGTTTAAACTGGTTTTAAAGGGTGTCATTGCTTTTGGTTGGAAGCTCAATATAAATTAATATTAAAAAAGAAAGAAATAAGATAAAGAAAGTAATATTAATGCAGTGCTTGCTATTCAAAAAAAAGAGGAAAAAAAGTGGTGTATAAACACAGAGGTTTTCTGAGGTAGAACATTTCAAATGAATGAATGGTCTGAGAGAAATAGATGGCCAGTTTTATGGAGGGGGAAACAAGGCCAGAAGAAGTGAAGGAAAAGGATGAATCATGCCAAAAGAAATACAAGCAAGCTGAGCACAGGAACCTTCATCCTCACTCTTACCACTGCACTGAAAATTGTTTTCTTACCACAGGAGGAACAAAACCAAAGCCTAAATACTGTTCCTAAATATTGCAGGGTAATTTCCAAATTATAAGATAAATGTGACACAATTAATCAGTAATTGATTAGCAATCCCTCATCTAGTAGTCATTGTTAATCTTCTTCATACAAGATATTTATATATTATATATGTAATCTCAAAATCATCTGCAGTTCTTCACAGTAAGTGTACACAATGACGATCTTTAGATTTGGATTATTTTCTGGCGATTTACCGTGCAGCTTTATGACACTTTTCTGCCCCGCCCCCTTTATTTGATAACTGTCCAACAACATGTTAGTAATTATATTCTGACTAGAGGGGGTCATAATCACATGATGATCACAGCATGGTGCCACGCTTGGTCAAAGGTCACCATATTGACCTTTGGTGATAAATGATACAATGGGGATGAAGCTTAATTATAGCTGAGTTTAGGGCCATCCACACCTAAAGCTCTAACCATATTAATCAATATTGGGGCTCCAACCAACGATTATTTTGTCAGGTCATCTGTCGATTAATTTTTATGATTAATCGATTAGTCAGGGGTTGTTATTTATTAAGAATTAACTCTAGTTTTGTTTTATTCAGACAAAAGAGGGACATCTAGTCATCTAGTTGTCTGTTATTTCTGTGTAACAGACCTTTGTAAAGTTAAACAGACTAAATCCTTTCCACTCTTCTGCATATCATATTTGTTCTGTGTTAGTTCAGAATGCTAACTAAGGTTTATGGATGTAGTGAAAGAGGACATGAAGTTAGTTGGTGTGAGAGCGGGGGATACAGAGAACAGGGTGAGATGGAGGAGGTTGATTGGCTGTGGGGACCCCTGAAGGGAGAAGCCGAAAGGAAAAGAAGTTAGTTGGTGTAGACAATGGGAGAAATAGGTTCTACTGCCCCCAGCACTTCCTGTAGTGCATTGCAATAATTGAACGGTGGTTTAAACAAATTTTCATCATCGACATGGTTTATTTTGTCAACTTATTATACCTACTATATATTCAGTAGTAGTATATAACAAGGATGTGGATTGTTCCACACCATAGCAACCTCAATAATGACTGTTAATTCATTCATGTCAAGGTCACCTTCACAATCAGTGGTATTGTGGAGGAGACGAGGAGCTTGTTGGGAATATTACAGTCCATTTTTCTAAGACGCAACATTTGTCATAGCTGGTACTTGCTCTACCTGTTCACACAATGTCATCATTTGTCCGAGTGGATCTTCACTTCGGTGGGAGAGCGACATATCCTCGCTTTCCCCTGGCTCAGTATTGAAGAGATCCAAAGTCCTTGATGAGTCTCTCAATTTCCACCCATCTGACATGGCTGCAGACTGACCTGTTAAAGGAGATTGAACCATAATGAGAATCCGCGTATTGATTGGCTCTCACTCAAATACCTATTGGCAGTGATTTACCTGGTGTGGGGTTGAGACGGTCGGCCCTGCAGCACAACAATCAGTCACTGCATCGACTCTGTACACAAAACTTCACTGTGTGTGTGAGTGTGTGTGTGTGTGTGTGAGAGAGAGAGCGAGAGCCTGGCTTCATCTCATTGTATCAAGCTGTTTTCATTTGGCTCAAGAGAAGAAAAGTAACCAAGTAATGTGGATTGCCATGGTTACAGTCTGTGCTGTTGGAAATGTTCCATATATTTGCTAAATATAAAAAAAAAAACCTTTACACTGAGGTTAAACATGACAAACAAAATACAGCACTAACTGCCTCTCCCCTGCCATTCATCAGTTTCTTCAAACAAACCGCTGCTGTGGTATACGCTCACATTCGTACAGAATATACATTATCTCAGTTCAGGAATCTCCCTGGCGGATAAATCATTAGCATTTTATAAAGCACGGAGAGAAATCACGTAGCGCTCTTTTTCCTGCTCACGCGTTACCTCAGTGTCATGGCCCTCTCTCCGTCTCTCTCCCTCTATCATTGAGGAAGGCCAAACAATCCCTTCTGCTCCATCTTTAATTGCCTGTGTAACTACCAGCCAACTGAATTTTTTTTTTCTGTTTCTTTCATCTCGGAGAGAAGTTTTAATACAGTATGGTCTTGCCATCACGTGTGCACTCGGCTCTGAACATGTGTGTGTATATAGTGAGTCATACATGTTTGTTTGATGTTTTTTAATGTATGTGCATGCTAATATTGGCAAAACCAATAAAAAAAGAGGCTGTGGTTGTTTGTACTGCAGGGACCAGATGCTTTGAAGTCTGTGTGGATTCATGTGTATGTGCAAAAGATACACACACACACACACACACATTATTTTCACTAGACTTATCATGGCACAGCTTCACCTGACTGTTTTATAAATCTCAGCAGAGCGTGGTGCACATTCACGCCTCATTTCCACTTCCACGGTCTATAAATGGATGTAGAAATGCCCTTAAACATCAGCTTACATATTGATACTCCTGCCTGCTCCACCTCTCCTTAGACCTGTCAGTGAGAGCCGTGGCAAAGGAGGGCAGTTTTACATAGTGTTGCATAAGTGCCGGTTACAAACGGCAACAAAAGAGTGCACCCGTACTGTACTTTTACTCTTTTATTCTCATTGTGAACCAGTCGTTTGCTGTTCATTATTATTAATGAAGGCGAACGAGTAAAGGCGAATGATTCATTTATAATGCCAAGTGGACACACACATCAAAGCTACACTTTAAAGATCACAGCGGGAGAAATTATGACTGGCAGCTGAAGAAACTGAAGAAAAATTGACTTTAAGGTTCACTGTGTAATAATCCAATGGATGGTGAAACTGCCGAGTGCCCCACTGCACCTGTAAAAACACTGGACATGCTGCCTGCTCATAGGTTGGCAGCACAGCTACAGCTACAGCTGTACCTGATTTGACGCACATCTGCACCTGTACCAGTGATGGAGCTGTTAATGTAGGGAAGAAGTGGAGAAATTTGGCATGATGATTATATCTGTTATATTTTATGCTGTATACAAAGTACACAACACTATGACTGTACAACATTTGCATGCACAGTATAAGGACCTTAATGATCTTCTCTAGAAAAGACTGCACAAAATATCTAGTTTTAGTTTGAAGATATCATCATATCTGCTCACAGATTTTGTAACGGCAACAAAAAAGAAGAAGAAATTTATCCCACTATTAAAGTAGGCCTTAAACTAGAAGAGTTTATGTTTGGTTGGTTGGTTGGTTGGTTGGTTGGACATTAGCTCAGTGGTAGAGCAAGCAGTCTCTTGGAGGTTGTGGGTTAAATTCCATGCACCGTTAACCTGCGTGGCAATGTATTGTGCAAGATACTTAACTCCACGTTGCGAATGGGTATGAAAGATTTGCGTTGGAAAAATGTTGGTGCAGATTCAGTCTGAAGAGTCTGAAGAGAACACTCTGTGTCTTGGCAAAGGTCTGCGCTCTTAGTGCCATTCTCATTGGATTCTAAAGGAACCGTACTGGTTTCATTACAGATTGTGATATATTAGTGGACAGATGCACTTTAAAAGTGAGGGTGGCATTTGGCGCGTTGCCGGCTTGCTTGACTGTCCTGCTATTATCTAATCGCCTTGCATGGAAAAGTAGAGCGTAAAGAAACGTGTTGGGGGAAGGAGCAGCAACATGGACACAGTTTCAGCTGTGGAAACTCCTGTGTGAGTATGTGTGTGTGTGTGTGGGAGGATCCTGTGTTGTACAGCATGGCATTGTGGGTAGGCTGTACCTTTTAAACTAAACAGCTTAATTGGTGGGTATGAGTGGGCAGAGGGATTTCAACACGACTGCAAAGCCAGTGGTGGTGTTTGTAGAGGCAAGACACAGCACGTGGGCCACCTTTGGATGAAAATCAAACGCAGCCTTGTAAACAGACGCAAGTGTGTGTGTTGTGTATGTGTGTGTGTGGAGGGGATCAATCCCTCACAGTCTGCCTCATCTCCATGACTCTCACTCTAGCCATCAGTATGCCAGTGGACTCACACACACACTGCGCACCAACTTCAATGCACAGACTGCAGTTTTTAGACGATGTAAATGATAGAGCCGATATGATGAAAGGTTTTTCTGATTAATTACTGTACAGTTTGGTGAATCCGTTAAAGTAATGAGGCAGCACGGACACATGGACGGGCAGAGACACACCGAGAAGAAAATAGAGGCTCATTCCTGTCCTCGTCAGTCACTCTTTTCCTCATCAGTGAAAAATGAATTTGTCCCGATATGGATCATGTCCACAATAAAATATTCAACTTTGAGTTACGAGAGAATGATTTCTATTGCTAACAAGCTAAAAACAGAGCTTGGTGGTTGTTTTTTTTTTTATAGATTTATTGAACCTTTTATATGCATGCAGGAGCTCAAGGCAACACAAAAAGTGCTGATGAAAATTATTATTTGATTAATTAACAGTTTGTTTATTTGTGTAATGCAATGCGCTTCATATGTGTGTAAGTGTCGTTCTATGAAATTACAAACACAGCAAATTGAAGTGTCCCCCACATTGCACCAATGAGCTGTAACTCACGTAAACTGTATCATGAAAGTAGGACAGGACCGACTTGACTTTGGAGCAAAGTCGTTGTGATAAGTAATGATAAGTAAAAATATAGTACACTTACTAACCTATCCTGAATAGTGACAGCACATTAATGACAGCGCCTCTGTCTTTAGCAAAGGCTGATACTTGCAAATGAATATTTCGGGCCTCTCATTCATGGCCACGGCCTGCGGTCCAGATGTCATTGTCCTATAAAGGCAGGGAATGATTATAAATCTCCTCCATGTGTGATTGACCACACTAAAGCCCCATTGTCCGTTTGTAATTATGGCTTCGGGAGTGAAGTGGCTTGAGGTTTTTCCAGTTTCCCGTAAGTTCCTGTCCATTAGGGTGCACAGAAAAAAAAAAAATTAATAAAATTATTTATTTATTTGTTTTAGTGGAAATTGGTTGGCAGGGTTTGGGGAGTATTATCGAATGCCTTTCCCAAGGCTTGTAATGCAGTGGGGAAATCATTAGCCTTGACATAAAATGAAGGCTTGTTTGTTTTATTTTGAAACACAAGGCGATTTGAAGCGCTTTTCCCCCCCAAAATAGCCCAGTGACTTCCAGCCTTTAAAAGTGAAATCCACGTGTTTATCGTCCCAATATGACATCATATTTACTGTGTGATCAAATAAATTGCCGTATTAGTTAATAGCATACCCCCTCCTCACCCTGTCTCCCCTTTACACGTTGCTCGAAGGGACAGATAAATGTACAAGGGCATTACTGGATTAGGGCCATTATGACTGGAACACAAAGAGCAACACTATAATTTTCAATGGCAGAGCTATCAGTGGAGTTGTTTGGGATAATAGTCATTCATTGTAGGAAGAGGACCCCATCTCGCTTTTACCCGAACAAACTCTAGAGATATACACAAAACAACCCGAGTACTTATTAGTAAATGGTCCAATTTGTTAGGTGCATTATGTTGTATGTGCCCATACATCTGTGTGTTGTCTGTCGCCTTTTTTCAGTGTCTTTTGTGAAACGTTGTATTTGGACGAGTGTCTTTTGTGAGTGATCAAACAGACGTGCAAGAGAAGAGGGACGAGGACACAGAGAGAGAGCGAGAGATGCAGTACTAGACAGATTGTGATTAATATGTGTGTTATTGGCTGAAACATCTGTGATAATTGCTGGAACACACACACACACACACACACACACACATCTCCGCTGCATGTGTTGTCATAGAGATGGATGGCGAAATAAGAGCACACATATTTCAGTGCGGTGCATATGGTTTGAGTTAATTTAATAATTGATCGTGCTTGTAACCACTTACATTCATATTTCAGGTCCATCTCTAAATATTTTACTTAATTTTATTTCCCTCTCTCACAGAAACAAAGCAATCAAACTCACATGATTGCCCTCGCTCACACATCACTCACACGCCCTCGAGCAGCCACTCCATACCATCTCCCTCAATCATTGCCATTCAGCCCGTCACTTAAACACAGCCCAGCTAAGTGGACGTATAGATGTATAGTGTAATCTCACGATCAAATATTTATGGCTGGGAGTATGAATATCATGCGCCGCTCCCCAGAGTATAGTGTTGCCTTTGGCTCGGCCGACCACTTAGCTCACAGTGGTGTAACACCTCTGCGTAACAGTCCCTCTCTGTTTATGTGTCTCTCTGTCTCTTTGACAACAGCGCAGTTGACATGTCGGCATAATTCTCAGCAGGCAAGTGTCCGGGGTTGATATGCCTACAGGGATAATATTTCCCATTTTGCCACGTCTCAAAGGGCCTATCAGCATCCTCGGCAAATGAAATAACGGTGAGCAATCTGTCAGCTGTGGAGTCACACCACTTGCCCCTTGTCCCGTCTTGTTGCTCAATAGAACCCCATTTAGCTATTGTCACACTGGAAATGGAGCAACTTAACTGGAGAGCTCCGAGCCTGGTGTTGTGTGCGCCACAGCAGAAATGCAGAATATGATGATTTTTCACAGTATTTCACTTGTTAGGGTGTTTGACTCCTACATCTCTGGACTTCTGATTTAGTGCTGACAGTTCAGCCCCTCAGTTGACCCTTAGACACATTTTCTTTAAGCTGCACAAATAAAAGCTTTTATATTAACAATGGATTAAATGACTGTAAACCAAGCAAACCTCCAGATCATTACCTCCAGCTATTTTAGTTTATTTCAGCTCAGTTTAGGTAAAAAAAAACAAAAAAAAAGCCAATCCAGATTATATCCAACAACACCCCAGATAAGCAGTTATGGCATCTTAACTACTTAATTTATTAATGGCAGTCTATGTAAGATGTATACTTTACATTAACACATGCATGAATGAATGCATGTGATATTCTGACAGCATTAATCATAGACACTGTCGGAATAACACGTTCATTGGTTTGATCCGCCATTTATTTATGTAATGAAACCTGGCGCTTGATAGACATGACAGTGTACCCTGAATTGTTTCATGTCTTACCATATTCAACGTTCCTCATGCATCCAAAACATTGTCTTAGAAATAAATTTGGTATTCCATCAAGCCAATCGTGGTTTGCAGCCCTTTTTTTACATAACATCCATTTGAGTTCATTCAAATTCAAAAAGGATGGTGACACTAGAATGAATGCATGTATCCTGGTCTTATGGCCTTCATTATTCAATATGAATATCTGAAGACTTCTGCTAAGGGACATAAAAGCCCCCCCAACATCTTAAAATAGAAGCCTGTACATTCTACACTTTTTGTCTCCATCTGAAGATGTCTCATGTATCCTCTGAATGCTTAATACAAAAAGCTTTCACCAGTGGTGCTTCAAAATGTACACTGTATGCATTTTTCACTTTTCAAGGGCTGTCAAGTCCAGTCTTCGCCCTCAAAGCTCAGTCGCTCTCTTCGTGCCCTATGTCCGTCTCTAAGACAGAGATTTCTACGCGTATGCTCGAGTCTGTGAGAGTGAGCGAGGCTTCCGTGACCTCGGTCCACTAATCCCTGGACCTCTACTTACACACTGCTGATCCCTCATTTGCTGTGTGTCATCTTCTTACTTTCCTACACTGTCGTCTTCGTCCGTGATGTCTAGATTATTGAACCCAACACGTCCTAATCCCCTCATTCTCCTATTCCACAGCTGCTTCCTAGGTCGTTTTTTTTTTTTTTTTACTTTAGTGCAGCCAAGACTTTGGCTCGGCAGCTCTTTATCACAGCTGGGTCTAATCTCAAGACCTGTGAGCTGCCTTGTCAGCTGAGATTAATTGTCGTTTTAGTTATTTTTGAGTTGGTAATTATTGTGCCGCTTTGACAAAAAAAAGAAAATAAATCGTCCGTCCGTGTGAGATTGGTTTGTTCTCCGTTTACGCTGACGCTCTTTGATTTTTCAATAATTCTTGCGCCTTCCATTTCTCTCAGATCTATTTTCTTTTAATCATCCTCCCTCATTCTCCACCTGCTCTCCCCCCGTGTCCCATGCGTGGTGCGGTCTCCTCCCGGACAGGATTGCTGCAGCTTGTCACACATCCGCTTAATTTCATTATCGCCGGAGAGAGCGAACAAGCCTTTAATATTTGAGAGGCACAATTGTGTAGGGAGGAAGAAACAGAGGGACTGGTGTGATGGGGGGGGGGGGGCTGCCTGCCTGCCATCACTGCTCCGGCACATCAAAGGATTCCTCAGCAGATGTCTCTAAACAAGATGGCTGCCAGGTCAACTTAGTTACCTTTGGCGCTTTTTTAATTTAGAGTGGAACATTTTATTTCAGTATCTTTCGATCACATAGAGAGAAGTAAAGAAATGAGTTGTTATGAATTCATTTCTGCTCACTGATTTCAAACAAAACCTGGAAAAAAAAACACAACTTGCCTATGGCTTTGTTGTTTTGCCTCCATAGCAGCTGTCACCCTCTGTTTTGGAGGAGGAACAGGAGCAACAGGAAATATAATAATCTGTGCTTGGTGTGCCCGACAGGCACCGTGGTACATGGCCAAACCATAACTGACTGAATGAGGCCACCACATTCATATTTGGGATTATAGAGCAGAGGGCCATACATTAGCACTTAAATGCCGAGGTGACAGCGGAGCGTCTGTGAACATAATGAACACTTGATTGAAGCCCTCAGCTTCAGTTCAGTCCAGTTCCTTTTTTATTTCTAATATAGCACCAAATCATACATAACTGCAGCAGCACTTCTTGTGGCTGCTTCTCTTCCAACTAATAAAGGCCGACGCAGATGGCATCAAGCAATGTAGCACAAACATCTCTGCCGCCTGCAGGGTTACTCCATCTGAATGTTGTGAGCAAGCCCCAGAGTCACTGGAGGCTCATTTACTGAATATTACTGCATAGAATAAACTATTAGGTTTTATTGTGGCGGTGCATCCATCCTACAGATACGTCTTGCCACTGTGAGGATGTTTTTTTTTGTCAGAGCTTCACTGCTGCAGTAGCGACCTGACATTTTCCTGGCTCTGTTATTCAAAAACGTTTGCGGTTGCTTCTA
Organism: Solea solea; assembly: GCF_958295425.1. NCBI lineage: Eukaryota > Metazoa > Chordata > Actinopteri > Pleuronectiformes > Soleidae > Solea > Solea solea. Next base: position 7,119,421 of record NC_081139.1, on the reverse strand, counting down.
GAAATGATATCGGCGGCAACGCTGCCTCCTGCATACAAATGGGGGAGGTTGGCATAGCATGTAATCTGTCCTGGAATCGGTAGTACTCGATAGCTACAGCCACAAGGAAAATATCATAGCAGAATGAAGCCACTCCCCCATACCTCAGGAGTAAATGTGACATATCTTACAAGAGCATAAGGAACCTGCTCAGATGGCCACGCAGCGGCTCTGCTCATATTTTCTTGGACGAGAGAGGGAGGGAGAGATGGAGAAAGTGACTGCATGAATCCAGTCTTTATCCTTGCCTACATGGCTTGTTGCTATAGCAACATGACTTTGCATTCCTTTTCACCTGCCATTTTTGATCAATTCTAGTTAGTTTCTACTCTTCCCCCTGTCCTGAAATGCCTCGTCCCTGCAGTGGACTTACCTGAGAGGACTGCCATTACACGTGCTTTCACCAACACCTCCGATATTAGTGTCACTGCCTGATGGAACGGAGCACATTATGATTGTCATGCTGCTGTACTCCCATCTTCATACGTACAGTGCCTGTTGCTAAGGTGCAGCACAATATAACGATCCCGATGGTGAGAAAATACCCACATTGTGCTTAGGCCATCATTATCTCCCGTCTAATGCTGACAAAAACAATTTAGATCGCAGTGTGCGTGTGGCATCACTGCCGCTGCAGAGCCTACTCTCACTTATCCTAAGTTCATGATTAGCAGGTGCCTGGAGACTCTGTGCACCGCCTCACTTACAGGGCACTGCAGTCCGTCTGGGTCTTCAAGACAAATTGCAGAATTGTTTTACAAAACCTGGCCAGACCTTTAAAGAAACACAGGACATTCTTTTTCTCTAGAGAAACTGCAGCCCGAATGTAGACGTGAACATTTTTGATCCACACACACACACGCACACACACACCTTTTATAATGTATTAAAATTATGTGTACGTTTTAAGTCCTCCGTCAAATGAATGCTGTTTTTCCGGGAATGTCACTGTGCTAATTAGCCTGTTTTAATCAGGCAAGTGAAAATTGAAAATAAGTGCTTTGTTCGGGGTCCTGCATAATGAGTGTATAGATGGATAGTGACAGTCAGTCCTGCGTGAGGAAACCAGGCATGCAGGGAGTAGAGCCTGAGCTGGAGGCACTGAGGCATCATAACTAGGCTCTCACTTAAAACCGCATTTCCACGTGCGCATCAGCTCATACTGTAGCGCTGTTCAAATATACTATACATAGCAAATGTCTATGCACAGTGACTCAGGTTTATGTACAATCATATGCACTAATAGGCAAAGAGATATGGAAGTGTGTCAGTATGGATTTGTGTATGCTCCGGATTTCTCATTGGATAAAAATATATACATGAAACATATTGTTGCCGCGTTGTCATTCACTGGCTCAGAAACAAACGTGCGTGTTTGTGATGTGAAAGGTTTGTCCGGTTCCATCTTTCTTGACACTGTTTGCAGGCAACGCAATCATGCAAATGACTCCGCAGATCTGATTGTTTTCGAATGTATAATCAAGGAGTGTTGTTTTATTTTTTTTGTAATTTTTTTAAAAAATGACTTGGAGATATAGATAATTACGCACAGCAGAGGTAATTTCAGGGGGCTATTGCGGAGGCAGGGAATTGCGGACATTAATACATTTTCTGGCATGTGGTATTAAAAAATATATGTAGTTACTGGGAGGGAAAAACAAAAGAAAAGCTGTGTTACTCTAACTTAATGTGCAGTACATCGTGTGACAAGGTGGCACCACTGTCCCAGCTCATTAGTGCAACATCTGGGCTAGGTCACACAGTCTTGCCAGAAAGCAAACAGAGGAATTTGACAGGAAAATGCACTCTAGCCTTTCACAGGGGAGCTGCATTCATCACCACATACATGTACTGTGTATGCATGCAAACACAGTGATACACAACCATTTACATGAGCGTACATGACACGCATACATACACGGTAAGAACTTTCTTCTGGCATTTCCATGAAAGCAAATGCAGCAGCTCAGCCTCTGCAGTATTTTGAGTGAGTATGAGCTGTACATTATGTTTATGTTTATGACAGAAAAGGGATTTATTGGCTTGCTTGCAGCCTTCTTTCAGTGAGGACCTAAACTACCGCAGAGATAAATTACACAGAGAAGAGATTAAGGTTTCAGAAATGTTACTTGTTTGTAACCCCTTTTTTTATCCCGGTCCTGGTTCGAGAATTAAGAGAAACAAACCGACTTGGGTCAAAAAGTGGCTAGATAGTTTTTGTTTGAGACAATCTGGAACCCCAAGACACAGAAAGGTGAGTGCACCTTTGTTTTTGATTATTGGGCACTATGATGAACAACTTGCTCGATTCTGTCCTCATTGGTGTGTTTCTTCTGTAGCAAACACACCAAAATTATAGATTTTGTAATAAATAAGCTAAAGAGTATCCACCCCACAACCTCGATTTGTTCAGAATTAGATTGCACAACTGTTTTTTTTTCTAGTTGGAGAAACAGTCAACTAATCACACCAAGAGTAGGGGGCATCCACATCTTTCACACTGACAGCACAGTTTCTGAGTCAAATATGAGGACAAAAAAAAAAAAGATTATTTATGAATATGGACAAATCATACCTGTTCCAAAAGACCTGCCCAACATGATACCATGCTGAATCAAAGATTTAAAATATCTAATAGCTTTTTGTGCAAAACCGTAATTGCTGCATGCAAAATGTAATTCAAACACATCGCCGGCAACCCTCGGCAAAAGACTGAGCTTGTCCAGTTTCTGCCATAAACACTTAGTTTGTACTGAACCTTTTTGGGAGAAATCCTTCTGTTTGGAATGAATAATAGACATGTGGTTAGCATTAGCAGCGATAGCCCGTGTTGTTGAACAGACAATGAAGATTGCTACTTTACAGATGGACACACAAATGGGTCTAGCAGATTGCCATTATCAGTCCAGAGCATCAAACAATATGCAGACCTAAATGCTGAAATGAAACGTTCTCATTTCAGTTGATGACTGGCGTCGTTAGGAAAACGTAATGAGTAATGAGTCGTTAATCACACCGGGAAACGGCTAGGAAATCAAGTAAGTAGGATTGTGGCTTTTACGTGATTATATGTTTCATGTTAATGCCAAAAACTTTGTGTGATTTTGGAATCAAAGTCTTATCTTTTCCTGTTGAAGTTTTTTTTCGTAACCAGGTCAGGAGACACACAGATGCAGGGTTAGTGTTTGGACACTTTATCTCGATGTCTCTGTGTGCTTGTTTGGTTTCTGCTGGCAGTGCCCATCATGAGAACCTCTTCGGTGCCTACATCACTATGCCAACTCTCACCCATGCCAGGCAGCTTCAGCTGCAGCAGCGGCAGCAGCAGCAGCAGCAGTGGCAGTACCGCTAAGTAGGTCACGCTGCAGTCAAACTGGCTCCTGAGCCAGAGAAGGAGGAGTGGGATAGACGGAGGAGAGAACGACGTAAGATTAAAAAAAAAAAAAAAAGAGAGAGAAATGGAGAGGCAGGCAAGATCAAGTTTAAGATAGAATGCAACACAGAAGATGAAGGAACGATACGAGGAGAGAAACACGAGCGAGGAGCCAGCAGATCAGGAGTGAGACACCGTTGACACTGACTGAGGAGCAGATGGCGGCAAACCGTCAATAAAGCAGGAGTCATGAAACGAGAGGAGCCGATCTTTACGCGCAGATATGTGGAAAGTGTAGCAGTGTTAATTCACGACTGCAGCGCCGAATGGCGGGGAGTGTATGCTGACTGATCATTATCATTATCATAATGTGAACATACGCAACACATCACAAGAGACTGCATGAAGCACGGTTAATTAGTGTGAAAAAGGAATTGTATGCGACACGGAGATCGCGAAGGGATTTCAAAACCCTTACAGCATATTAACCATTAAAAACAAGGCAGGGTCAGATGTATGCTTATGTACATGCTACACACACACACACATACACACAATTGTAATTACAACTTCAAAAAAGCTAATAATAAAGCACTACTTTATTCGTCCTGTGCTCTTGAAATTCACCCTTTAAAGCAGCAAAGGGTAGATACACGACAAATAGAAAGTAAAAAAATAGAAGTATAATAAAAGAATAATGTAAAATATATTATTAAAACGTAAAATAGACACCTCTTTCTCTTCAATTCATCAAGTTTAACCCAATATTCAGTTTCACATGTATGTAAGTGTAGGAACAGGTTTTAGGAGTTCAGTCCATAGCCAAGCAGAAAGGGAACTTGGCTTGTGACCGAAGGGTTGCCGGTTTCAAGCAATGTGCCCAATCCCCATTTGTCACTTATAATTGGACACTCCCCCAGCCACGGGGGAGGGGTGGGGGCATGTCCAGTGTGCTCCTTGTGATGGACTCAAGGCCTGATAAATGGGAGGGTTGTATCAGGAAGGCCGCCGGGCGTAATAATATCTGCCAAATCAAATATGCGGATCATCCGCTGTGGTGACCCCCAGAGAAGGAGAAGCCAAAAGACACAGAGTGTAAGGAAGTATAATGAAAGAAAGAGGCATGAACATTGCCAGCTGAGGTAACAAATGATGTACTTCTCTGACTCTTTATAAGCTCTGTCTTATCAAGGTCACAGAGGAAGAGATAATGGCGTGAAGATTGATCGTCACACTGTTGACACTCGGACATTAGGAACAACACAGAGTCATGTCGGTGACAGTGACCTCACTATAGCTGCACTCACACAGCTGCAGAGGTCTGATAAGCACCCAGATACCCTCTACCTCTGATCCTCTGCAATAATACAATACATAAGTTCTCTCTCTTGAGAAGTGCCGCGCAGGACAGTCCTTCTGAGAGGACACACACTTGCATTATAAAAGCACACTCATGACAGTTTAACATCCTTATTATGTTATTAATACCTGCGGCTGTGTCAATAGCATGTAATGCCAGTGTCAATGTCCTCTAATGGAATCACTTACATCAATGTGGCGTCTCCCCTCCTCCTTCTCCTTGAACTGTTTGCCATGCAGAGGCTGTGCAGCCCTCCAGACCTGCTGCTCTGCTAACAGCAGCGGTAGGATTAAGAGACTGTGACAAGGGCAGGAATCAAGGAGAGGAGGAAGTGAGAGGAATGGAAGCCTGCCACATTTCATGGATGTCTTATGGGCTGGACAGGTGTCTGCTGAGGGTGACTCAGCTGCCTGAACTGGTCCTTTTCTTAAGTTACTGTCAAAAGTACGTTCTCATGCACCTTACCTGCACCTGTCCGCTTAACTGCATGCACTCCATCTGCAAATGTGGCAGTGATAAGAGGGTATGCAGTGCTGTAATGCAGAACTCTCCTTATAAATCATCTATCAGTTGATTGAAAATGTCATGGCAACTGCTGCCGCATCCTTGTCACTTATCTCATCTGTCTTTAGTTGATTTGATTAATCTCTGGCCTTCAGCCCATTGAGTCTCTGCCAATGGTGGCGACAAGTGAAGGACTGTTAACTGACCTTTTCTCCTCAGGACGCTTATTACCACTGTCTCTGGAATTCCATTAAAGGGCAGAACTGGTGTTATTCTATATTTCTCCTCATTGTGAACAAAATGTCATGAAAAGACCAAAGCCAGCATGTGTCCTTTGAGTCTGTTGAACTATAGGCTTTTTTGTTTGTTTGGGTGTATTTTCTACTTTTATTACCAAGCTTACAGAAAATGAGTCCTGAGCCCATAAATCTGTACAACTAGTCACACATAGTTTCTTTTTTTTGAAGAACATTAACATAATAATAATACACTAGTGTGCATTTTATTAATGCTATAGTTATTTTGTATTTATAGATGCTGGTCAACCATTAAGGTCTGTTGACAGAGGCATTACTTATTTATAGAAAAGGTTCAGACCTTTTAATGGGGTTTAAATGTAAGAGTGGTTCATCTTTAATGTATGAGAAAAAACTCATACTTTTAAAATGAAATGTCTTCTTATTTGTTGCCCCGCAGTTTCAGGTTGTCTTTATTGCCCTAACCATCTGGATTGACCACTATTTGAGAGATTGGGAATAAGACAAGGGCAAGACCAGCCTCCAGATTGAAACTACCCCCCGGTTAGTTCCACATATCACCATCTCATCAAAAGGCATAATTATGTGTAATCAATAGTGTGCCGATTTCAGTGTCAACCACAACTGTTCGTTGTCGCCACTGAGTTGGATGTGCAAATCAGATCAAAGGTGAGGACCTAACATTTGGCAGTTTAGGCAAGCTGGACCTGAGCTGCTGAACCTGGCAGACCAACAGTTGCTTCTCTCTGCTCGTCTTTACTCTCTTTCAACAAGCCCATACATACAGCATTCATTATATCCTTAGAAAATGTAATTTCATCTCAGGCCTGCAGTATATTTAATGATTCAGCTATGAGGAGTAAAAGAAGCAGGTAGAGATGCATACATGCATTAACTTTAAATAGTTAAATAGCCCTGAGGTGTTGTGTGTGTGTGGGTGCACCACATCTCCATCTCATCTGTGTGTTTCCTCCGACAGAGTGAAAATAAATGACTTGTCATTTTAAACCTTGAGGACAAAGTGTTTCGCTGGATGGGGGGAGGAGACGAAGGTTGGAGATGAAACAAAAAAATTATATCTCATCATCCTGTCATGTATTACTTCACAGACACCAAACCTGGACAGGACTCAAAACCAAAAATAGCACAGTCGCATCTTCTTAACATTTTAATTTGTACCTGTGTGCCTTTTTGGTCATGGCATTTCTGCTAACATGCTGCATGTGTGTCTTTGATCCAGGGATTAAGTATTAATAATCTCGATCTAAGGTATTTGTGACTGCACACACCACATAACACAATAGCTGCTGAGAAAGTAAAGTGTATGCAGACAAAAAAATAGACCAAAATGTTTTCAGCAGGCGGCGGTCGCGGTCTAAAACCCGTGATGATGAGTTACGATGGCAACGGCCTTTTTAAGACGCCGCTTTTTAATAAATGGCTGATCATAGCAATCGGATCTAGGCCTATTCTCCCTAATGGGTTCACGCTGGCACACTCTCAACGGGCATTGTTTGTGCTATATTCAGGACATGGTCGCTTTGTGAGGAAGTACAGTCATTATCGCTGTAATTCACAGGAGATGCAATGTATTTTTCTTTCAGCCTTAGTATTGTATGCGTTAATAATAATAATCCTAAAACCTAAAATGTGCACTGTTTCTGATGAAACTAGTTGTAGTGACTCATTTGCCACTCAAAAAGTCCACACCACACGTAAAAGACATGTTTCCAAAAATAAAAAAATGGGCTTCCGTGGAGAATGTATCCTCCCGCTAAGTGGTGGAAGGTCCCAAACACCAAAACAATGACACAAACGGCTCTGACACTAATGTTTGGTGGCTATAAGTTTTGGCAACCCAAATGTGTGATGTGTGATTTAACTGCTGTCATGGGAGCTCACACCTCTCCTTATGGGAGCTCTGGCTCCCATGTCACTCCAACCCTGCCACAATCATTCCTGCATGTGCTTATTTCATTTTCTTTTTGAAGCGTATACAGTAGTTGTAGAAACTGTAGAAACAAGACGTGGGATCACACGGTCACCTTTATGATACATTCTTTATCATAATCTATAATCCAGCACTGATTCGTGACACAGCAAGCAACATTTAAAGCAACTCAGTGTAGGATTTCAACCTTCAAATAACGTCTCCAAGCTCATTTTGATAGTACGTCAACATTCAACAAAGGGTGAATGGCACACCCGCCAAAGCCTGAGTGGGTCTGTAACGCCTACATTTGCACTATGGCACTGTGGGTTTCGGGGTTGGAACCACGATGATGCAAAAAGAACCAACAAATGACACGACTTTACTACTTTTTCAAAAGCGCGTATTACCGCAACATATGTTTTACAACAATTGGAACAGGCGGTACCGTTTCCTAACCGTAGGGGGACCCTGAGAGCAAACCCTACAGTGTGTTACTTTAATGTCTCCTGCACGACATGCCCTCATTATATGCAGTCGGAACGCACACGGACACACAAATACATCTTTTGCAATGAAAATGTGTCCTGAAGTAACTTGTTGAACTGAACGTTCATGGGTGATACATCACCACACACACACACACCCCCCCCCCATATAAAAACTGTTGCTGACACGTTTCATAAATCACCTGAGGAGGCAGGAGCCGAGTTGGTGTGTGTGTGTGTGACTGTGTTTGACCATGTGTGACTGTGTGTGCTTGTTGCTTGCATGCCCGTGAATCCTCCTCTGTTATCCTCCTTCTGGAAGTGACCTCTATTTACCTGTTACCCATCATTGCCTCCTCTAACACACACATACACACACACTCTGCTGCAGTGCAATGCAGCATCAGGTCGCTGCTATTCATTCCATTTGTGCACATATTACTTTCTCAAAGGCAGCGGGATTGTTTTAACTCCACATCTAATAAATAAAACCCCAAAATCTACTTTAAATAATTGGGGAAATAAAGTCCGAGAGAGGACAAACATCCAGCGGGACATTTTTATAAATTAAGTGAAGCTTCACTTTCAAATGGACACCATGTCCATATGGGTGAAGAGACAGAAAGACAGCACAACTTTTAAATCTGCAGCATCATGGATACTTATTTCTGAGGACAATAGCCTCTCATTTTACTATTCATTTTACTATGCTTACAAAAGCATATGCACACACACACACACACACATACTGGAGGGGAGGTTGTGTAACGCCTGTAATGAAACCGAGCGGTGAGAATGTCTCTGCTGAGGTACCTGCCTGCGGTAGATGAAGCAACTGGAAGCGGAACAGATTTAGCTTTGCACTTTGAGGTTCGGCTGCACCCAGACCAGCCTTTGAACTCTGCACGCGCCTGCCTCATGGCCCCGGGTAATTAGCATTTCATCAGCATCCACTTTCAAAGGCAAAAGGAAAAAAAGCAAGGAGCGCCACTCACGCACATTCATATCAAAAGGGCCACTGTCCTCCACGGTCAAGTCTAATGTCACAGCCTATTAAGCTGCTGCTGTTAAACACTGTGTGCACTGAGAACATTTATGCCGCCGGACGAAAAAAACATAGCTCAAGGACAACATGACCAAGCCTGGTTGTATCTTAAGCATGTTTGTGTTTGTGTGTGCATGTATATAAATTAATTTTATTAATTGCTTGTATTGCCATATACAGTAATGACATTTTAAAGGAAAGTGTTCAGGGATACTGTTTACTTTATACAGTAGTAAAAGAAATATTGATTTAATTTCAAATGAACAGTCTGTTAAATGATTATTTAGCTTTTTTTTTTAAATATCTACATATATGGTTGGACTGTTAGGACAGAGAACTATTTCAACATGGATATTTTATAGTTTTGAATTTTCTCACAATTTATAATCTTACCAATGGATTTACAAATAGAGGGCTCAATGCATCAAACATTTAAACATGTTAGTTGAATGATCTATAAATCAAGAATTCCATGAGTTAATCATTTAAATGCTATATAAAACAGAACTAAACACATCTGTCAACACATTTCATCCAGGAGGAGTTTGAGTCATTTTGTGTTGTAATGAGGAGAGAGAGTGTGTGTTGGGACTTCTGTCTGACGGAAGTGTTTTACTGTTATAGAAGTTGTTAAATCCTGCACCAGAAGCATAAAGCGTGAGACTGCTCACCCTGTATGTTAATAACGATCAACACGTGTTTCTTTGTACTATGAAAATGATCAAATAGATGAGCTTTTTTTTTTTTTTTTTTTTAATTAAACCTTACCCTACCCTTATCTTTGTTCCAATTTAAGACCCCAGAAGGGTGAGAATGTCCTGGTGCTGAGAGCCACAGCCACAGGGGGAGGCAAGAACTGATGGATTTTCATGGAATTTGTTGACAGAGTATGAATTAAACATAGTAACAAGTGCAGCTGTCATTTTCTCCAAACATCATGTTTGAATGAATGTTGTGTGACAAGCAATTCCTTTAGAGGTATTCGGATAATTCTTACTGTTAGTCACGCAGGATTTAACTCGTCCATCTCCACTCGAGTAGAGATAAGAGCTAAGCTCACAGTCGTATTGTTCTGTTGTGACAAGAGAGTGTTCCAAGGTTGCGCTCAGAGCGCCCTCTGCTGAATCACAAGGTAATTACTTAACATAGTCTTCTAGACTGCATATGTTGAACTTGAATGGGTTTTTCAGGTTTGAGTTTGAACTTTACCCCCAGTTTAAAACAGATATTCAAATTTCAGATAAACAGTGACATCCCTAACACCAAGGACACTCGTCCATTTGGGTGGTCTTGTGTCTTCTCCATGCTCGGGTCTTCTGGTTAGCCTGAAGGTCCTGTGCAGTATCTTAGCTGTTCCTTGGACTCTGCTCTTCAACAACCTCTATATCTGATTGATTAGCCAGTACTAGTTTTTTGGGTCAGAGGGTCTTTGCTTTTTGCTTTATCATTCTCAACTACCTTTGTGGTTGGGACCTCCAGTCCATACTCCATACACCCACTTGGCCACTTGGTTGTGTCATGCTAGAGCCCAGCCTCGACTACTCTGGTGGTTAAGACCTGCTCCAGTTCAACTATGATTAGCGCCTCTGTGCTGTCTTTCAGCCATTGGTACATTTTTCCGATATCAGCCACTTTTTGTCGACAATTTGTCTTTGGAACATGCCGTGTATTGGCGAGTCCTGCCATGTTTGCCCCTCGGGCTCCTCCTCCTTGCAAGGTGACCTGCTTACAGTAAGTGACCTGATGTATTCTTGGATGTTGGTTTGTTTCATCCTAGAGAGTGGCTCCTCCCCTGCACTTAGTGTACAGTCTCAGGGTTGTGGTGAAACCCTCTGTGCATGGTGAGCAGCTTCATTGTCTTGATGTCAGTGGTCTCTCTCTCCCTCTCTCTCTCTTCCTATGGCCAGGTAATTATGACAGCAAGGTATCTTATTACCACTGGGGAATAGTATTGATGGCTTGGATTCCCAATTGCCTGCGGGACCCCAAAGTATCTGTAGCTGTCTTGCATATCCACTATGTTGACTTCACGTCAGTTCTGATCATCTCATGCAGTATATATATGTGTATATATACAATATATACATATATATCCTATTCCCCAGGCTTTTAGGCAATCTGATAACAAGTCTAATTTCTGCTCACTGCCTTCTTGATTGAAAGGAATATGGCTTAATTGGTTGATTAACGTTTTCACTATATAGTTTTTTATTATGTTCCTTAGGCAAGACTGTGCTGGTGTCAGTGGCCCTGCAGTAATCAGTTGGCCCCGTCAACCTACACTTTCAATGCTTCTGTCAGATGTGTACTTAGGGAAGCTGGAGTGTGCTTAGGAAGAGCGTACTTATCCGAGCTGCTGCTGTTAAGAGCCAATGTCTCATCAGTGGGAATCCAACGATGGACGGGCTGACAGCAGACCACCAGCTGCTTATGAAAGGCAGGAGCGAGGGACGGGGTTTATGGGAAAGACGTGACAAAGTGGGAATCGTAAAGAAAAAAAAAGGGCCAGTGGTGAGGATGGGAAGAGGAGAATATATTGGTGAGATGATCTTGTTTCATGGATGTGGCAAGGTTAAGATGAGCGAGGCTGTACACTGTGTACCATTTGGTGTTCATAAAAGACTCAGCTGTGCGTGATGCTTACATGAAGATCGTCTATGTCTATTAAAGGGGTTTTTTTTTGTTTCATTTTGTTTCTTGGCAGCATATGTATGTATCTCCCCTCGGGCAGTGTGACTGCAGAAATAATTAAATTATGTTAGCTTTGATGTATCTGCATAAACCTCTGCAGCATTAAATGCACAGGCATCATTACTTTCACATGGAGAATATTTTCATACTTGAGCTAGAACTTGACTTAATTATTCATTAATTATTTTTGAACTGAAAAGTGAACCAAAAAAACACTATAAAATTGCACTTGGTTTGTTCCAATCAACACACATTATGCTATATAACACTTAGTCTAACACCACACGATGTACTGACTAACAATGCTCACCCTTGCTGTCCTTGTGTTTTGCACATCATTTTAATTAAGAGCTGGAACTTATTAGAATTAGAAGAGGAGTAGAGCACTTAACAGATCATCATCATGTAGTTATTTTGTCTAAAATGAACAAAATAAGCGTTTGACCTGATGACTGCACTAGACCACAAAGGTTATTGTACCAAATGTCATGGCAACACATTTTCACATTTGTAAAGAATAGATGAAGGTCAGGTGGAGGTGAATGTTAAGCAAATGCTCAAATGTAAAGCTGTAAAAGAAGAAAGGTGTCCGTGTTTACTGTGAAAAAAAAACAGATATCAAAATTACTCGAGATGTCATTCTCTCACACACATGCACGTCTGTCATGTCATCCGCCCCGGAGACTCGCGTCTGCTGACTGTGAGCCTGGATTCATGTTTTATTCAGCTGAGGAGTGTCTTCCTCCCATCACTCAGACGGGCTAGGAAGACAGCCGAGCACGGACAAGTCATCAGTCATCACCTAACTTAATCTGCATGCTCATGCACACATACAGTATTTAAACACACAACACGCACAAGCCAGGCAGAGAAACATTCTCTATTAAAACAAACACTTTTTATAATAGGTATATCACAATGTTTTTATATTTATAGAGAAATCTGAATTAATCACATTACTGATAAAAAAATTACTTTAGTGTACATAATAAACCAATTCAATACAAATATATATATGAGTTGCTTATACAACGTACATGTACAACTTAATAATGACAACAAGGTCTTGAAACAAGGGGAATATGGCTGAACAAACCCAGGCCTTATATAAACTCCCGTCATCATAACCATAGTCCTTCCAATTACTCAAAGCAATGGAATTCTTATTGAGGTTGTTAATTATTGTCAATCGGCCGTCCAATGACAGGCTTAATCCTGTAAAGTCTGTCTTTTTACCAAACAACAGTAAGCTGGAATTGAAGACTTCATCCTTGTGTCTGGTATTGACACCAGTCAAGCTGTGTCGTCGTCGTCGTCCATAGAAGAAGAAAAAAACACCCACCGATTGTTGGTGCAGTCACTGACCTGTAAGCATTTCCCCAGGGGAAAGGACAGCCCAAAATGTAAGCTTGGTTGCAACAGTCTCTTGGTGGGAGTCCATTACATCTCGCTGAGGGTATGACATTGACGGCTCTGCTGCTCCTGTGGCTGAAGGCTAAAGACTGGCAGAGGTGTCAAACATTTCACAATACACACAGCCAGAGAGGACAGGGCAGATTAGCAGCCCACTGGCTGGATTGTGTGAAAGAGAAGAACCGGACACTCATATTGTCTGAGACCAACAGCAAAATCTAGAGGATTTTTTTGTTTTTTCGAGCACCATTTTATTACATGGACAATGTAATGAAGTAGGGGATAATAAGGTAGATTATATGGGTTGAAATGTTACCTCCCTAATGCACAAATACACAAAGTTTTCTCGTACCTCGGCTCCTTGAAGACCAGGTCAAAAGAAGTCTTACAATCCGAGGATCTGCTTCATCTGCTACATATCAAGGTGAAGGAAAAGGTCAATAAAGATCATGACAAGTCTGTTATTATAGCTACAGTTTATTACCCTACAGTTGTGGCAGACAGTGTCATGCTCAAATCATGATACAGCCGTGGTAATATGTATGCAGCAGAAACCCTGCACAGTATGGGCTCATATTCTCAAATTTTGCGTAAGGTTCTGGGTGGAGTTGTTGTTGTTGTTAAGTCCAGCTTGACACAACTGGCATTAACATACGTCCTTTATGCTTAGATCTCACTTCCCCATGCTGTATGCTAATACACAAGGATATCATTTCTGCTCGCAAGGACAAATGTATGTTTTTGAAACAGTCTGACTGTACTGATTTGTCTGTTGTGACAGGTAAAGAGAGAAAGTGAGTTACTGTTATGGCAGTGGCTGCCAATAAATCCCTACATGAATGCGGAGAGGTGTAAAAAAACTTCCAGTTTACAGTGAAACTACAGCGTCAGAGTCAGAGTCAGAGGTCAGTCAGCTGATGAGGACGTCTGAGAACACATTCAGACTTTTACTGAACACTGTCTTGGACGGATGCAGATGCCAGGTCTGAACGTCCACTTGCAGAGTATTTCTGTATGTGTTAAATACTGTTTACTGGATGAAGAATGAACTTTTTTATAGTGTACTATTATATACGGTTAGTGCCGATACAAGGGCTGTATCTAACAGTACATGCCATTCATTACACAGCTCATCCACGTCGAGCGTGCGAGAGCAACTAAACTTTGATGAAAGAGAAAAGAACATAAACGGCATAATTAAATCAGTGAATGTTCTAAATATAACGCGAATATTGAGCTGTTTCTTTGGTGTGTACTGAGCCTGAAACTTGAAACACTTTTATTTTCCTGGTAATTGTAAAACAGGCAGAGCGTTTTACAAGACACAAGATGATGTTAGCGTATCTGCCTGTGTATGATGAAGGACAAAGAGTCCAGAAATGATAGAAATCTCAGATGATTCCACTCGTTTTGTCCTGCTCAAGTCAAATTTCAGCAACAGGCAAAAAAACAGCAGCACACTGAGCTCTCTGAACATCCTCTGCTTCACTGCTAATGATGACCACATATTGTGAACCTGTTTTTTTGTAAATACAGAGAGTAAATGCAGTTTTTTTTTCATATACGGGGAATCTTTTTAAGAATTACAACATAAATTCAACTTTGTGTGCTGCAAATTGAGGCAGATGAATTGCAAAAATATAAGAAAGAAAATTGAATTTGCGTATATTAACTTGCTCCTGTTCAGGCTGTAAATGTGTGCGTGGGAGCTTGTGTGGGGAGGATGTAATTTGTGTTCGCTGTCCTCCACTGCTGGGACACCTCACAGCTCTTAATCCAACAGACTGCGTCTTTTATGCATTGTGAATGTGGTGTGTGTTGAAGTGGCTGGTGCATTGTGTCTGAGATCTCGATAGCTGCACAATGCCAGACTGAAAACCAGTGTATGGACTGAACGTCTGATTCCCTTTGTTGATGTGCTCCTCTCTGCTCTGCATTTTCCACCGAGTCGGGTGTCCTGTACTTCATCTCTCCTTCTACTGCAGCCATTTTCCCTTCCACTGCTGTGACAGTGCTGCAGTCACCTCTTCAACCTTTCCGTCTTTTCGTTGTCTTTCCCCATTTTTTTGTATTTCTTGTTTTTTCCTTTGAAAATGGTGCTGCAGGCACACAGGTGCTGTAGAGAAGGAAGAAAGAAAGTCAGTGAATGTAACAAACAAAATGAGAGGGAAAATAGATACCTGCTAGACTGTGAGAAAACATTTAAATGCAAATAGACACTTAGACTACTCTACTTCCTTTGATTTAAAAAAAATAAAAGAAGAAGAAGAAAACAGGTGGTAATGATGGCAGAGAACTCACAAACACACTTGACCAATTTTCAAGCTCTCCTTAAAAAGAAGAAGAGTTGGTTATTCAGTAGAATTTAAAAATCTGTGTATGACATTATGCCCCTAATAAAACCTCAAATGATTTGTATGTAGTGTGTTTTTTTTAGATGAAAAAGTCAACATCTTTTTGGCCGTCAGAACATAACGACGTATCAGACTCTGCCTAATGTCCTGTTCAGCAGCGATACGACACAGAGATGATGGATGTGGTGATATAACTGTAACAGTGAAGGTCACTTTATAAAAAGTTACAACCACAAGAGTACTGTGCCCAAATGTCGTATTCTCCATCTCCATCCCGTGTTCTACTTTTACAAAGTGACAAGCCGACATCACTTCCTGCTGTGGTTGACCAGCTGTGCAGAGATGTTTAAATGTTTGCCATTATCTTATTAGTTTCAGCAACTGTTTCAGAATCTCCCTTTATACCCTAGATATGCATACAGTGTGTGGGGTAGATACAGGAAAAATCCTGTGGTCAGAAATATCTTTGCAATTCAGCATTTCATCTAATGGAAAGAAATATTGCAGTGGGACCGATAAACAAAACATTTAAACCACAGCACAGTATTAAAAAAAGTTTTATCTCTGTATATTGGAATCGTTTTGTTGGAATTATTCCATGAGAGGAACAACAGGTCAGAAAGAAACATTACGTATAGCCTTAATGTGGTGTTTCAGAATCACATTGTGTCATTTTTCAGGCATATAGTAATGTTTATTTTCTTCTATTTCAACATCTTTGTAAGCTTAAATCATTATTATGATTTTATCAGTCACTGTAACTTAGGAACTCCTGATTAAAATGATGTCGTCTCACTTCAGTTTCAAATTGAGCAGCACTTCTTAAGTTTTAAAAAAAAAAACAAGCAGCTGAAAATTCAGTTGCACTCGGATTAGACCGCACAAGGTCCGGTTTGGCGTTCCTAATAAATGGACCACAGTGCTGCCTCATGTTTGCGAGAGTCATTGAGAGAGACTGAGAAGGACGAAGCGGTTATCAGTCACTGTCACTGAACACTGCAGTCTCTGGCCTGGTTCCACATGTGCACACGTATATATGTACCAACACGAAGACACACATGGGCACACGGACAGATGCGGGACGCATAATTCACAGGATTAATCAAACTCTCTGCGTTTCAATCTCTCTCTCATCACTCTCTCTCTCTCTCTCTCTCTCTCCCTCTCCCTCTCTCCCCCTCCCCCTCTCATCACTCTCTCTTACTGCTGAAGTGAGCAGTGCATCGGTTTCTAGCGGCCCGGCAGTCGTTTACATTGGGTAAGGAGAAGGAGGTGAATTACAGGAATGTGAAAGGATCATTTTTCAGACAGCCCTGTCACTTCCCTCCTCTGCCTAGAGGCCCTCTTCTTATAACTTCCTTCCCCTTTTTTTATTCCAAAAATGATTCTGTCTAGACAAAAAAAAAAAAAAAAAGACAGGGGAGAGGAGATGAACTGCTGGAGCTCACTGGATTTAGCTTCCTGTTTCACCGATTCTCTGGCCCCTTTCTGCCCTCTGTACATTAAGTACATCCACCGAGGATGGGCTGTTGTTTTTGGGCTGCATACTGCATTAATATAGTTATATGAAAGGCAGATGACTGGTGCCCATGTATCTAGCACTGAAATTATACTCCACAATGAGTCAAGGTGTGCTAATAGTGCACTTTAAAATGATGGACTCGTACTTCTCGGGTGACGGCATATGACTGCGTATGTTCTGGGGTTGCTAAACGATTTATTTTCTTAATTGGGATTCATCGCAGAAGTTCAATAGTTAATTGCGATCAATTAACGTGTTGATGCCGACAGCCCTAGTATCTTTGCGTGATTACACTTCCATTCCCTTTCTTTCTGCCTCTCTCTATCTCTCTCTCTTGCAGGACACAGCCGTAAAAAGCTCAGCTGTTAAAGCTTTCAACTCAATCGAAATCCAAAGCAGTGTTTCATCATTTATTTATCTGTTAGAGACTCGAAATATCCACCTGCATCTGCCCGTCTTGGACGAGATGAGCCTCAGCCTTGCTGTGGTTTGACACACACACACACACACACACACAAATGAACGCACATGTGTTTGAAACCAATACATCCTGAGACACATAAACTGTACTCTCTTAGTAAATGATTGGGTCTGCGATTAGCCACCCAGGTAATGCACCGGCCCCTGAATGCTGTTGTCTTATCTGCTCGGGGCAGACTGAAGAAACAAGGCTGCAGTGTTTTGTGTGTGGCGCCGTCTCTCTCTGTCCGCTCGTTGCTTGCTGCAGTGTCTGAGACTGCAGACCATCTCTCCTGACTCCATTACCTCTTCCGTTGCAGTTGATAAGCTATAAACTCTCCATATTATAGATGATTTCTTGCTCTGTCTTGCTCCTTCGCCTTCCCTCATTTCTTTCTGCTTCCTCTGGAAATGCCTTTGGGTCACTGCAGGATTGCTGGAATCGTTGTTGAACTTGAACTCGGTTCTCTAATTTGTACTTCTATATTAACACAATGTGTTAATTGTTATTAAGTGATGGCAGCACTTAATTCTGACGTTTTCAAGACTCTCAAGCTTCTTGTTTCACAGCCCCCTCTAAGCCACCCCTCTTTGGTTCAATAGCACCACTGTCATCAGCTGTAGCAACACAATTAAACATTTAGCAGCTAAAGAACCAGATTAGAGAGTACAGGAAAGCAAACATAGGACATAGGACTTTACTGACTGACTAAAACAGGAGTCTGAATGAGTAATACTTGTCTCCACCAAGTGGTTTACTTCTGTTTGGTATGATGCATTATTATTTGCATTTCAATTTTTAAATGTGTCATAATAACCGATCCCTAACATCCCATTATTTGAACAATGAGGAGCTAGACACACAGAATCATCTCTTCTGTGCTCCAGAAGAAAAAAAGAGGCATTGTTTTTCTATGCAACCTACAGCCTTCTCTCTAACGAGCCACTTCTTCTTCTTTTGACAAACAACCTCACGCCAAGACGAAAAGTACACAGAATGCTGGATGTCCTCCATGTTTGCTGTGTCACGTTCTTTTTTTTTTTTTTTTCTTTTTTTTTGTAGAATTCATTGGCGAGCTACACTGTGTTATGCTGGTTTGACACCAGAGCTGACGCAGTCGCTTAATAGCTACGTAATTTAGGTAGTCAGATCAGGTTGTTCCTTCCAAACCACAGCAAAGTAAGCTGAACAGCGCTGTCTTACCTATGAAAACAGACAGTATAAAAGATTTATTTGAGGGGCCACCGCCACTACATGTCCTGGAGCCTGGAAAATCTCACTTACCCATTCATAAAGTATATCACAAGAAAGTGAGACGTTAAAAATACACAGCCACTGGATGTGCAAAACTCCTTATCCAAGAATGTATGCTAAGAGAGTGTAAAGGACTTAAAGATCTGTGAAACATAGTGTGAGTGTATAGTTGTGCACCAGTGCTAGATTAAACTGCACTTCGTTGCACAGCTGAACAGAACTGCAGTAGACTTGGTTGCATGGTTTTATGACCCTCTGCTTATTATTACCTTGCAAATCAACTAAGTTTATGCAGTTAATTCCTTGGAAATGACTTTGACGTAGACGTGTCCCCCCTTTGCCCGACCATGTCAGCTGAGTGTTTCATAATAAATGTCTCTTTTTGTCCCTCCTCATGAAGTGGTATGATGTTGTTGTGTGTCAGAGACCTATTCAAGGATTTTTCAACCAAATTATTAGTCACTATTGAAGAGGGCTACAGCACATACACTGTGAGTGCTGCATTGATAAAAACCAGAGCTTTACCAAGCCAGTAGAGGCTGACTCACCATCTGGGATTACGGCCACATCCACATGACTTATTTTTCTTTTAAGAGCGTCATTTCTGAAAAGGGCCCCACAGCACAATAGTGGTTAGTGCTATTCCCTCGATGCAGAAGAACCCGGGTTCACGACCCCATTGTTCCTCCCACAGTCCAACAAATATGCAGAGGTTAATTGGACACTTTAAAATGCCTGTAGGTGTGAATGTGAGAGTGAATGGTTGTGCAGTTTTCCTAGTTGTCCTCTGGGCTTCAGTTAGATTGCTTTGCCTCTGAAACCAATGGGGGGAAGGATAGAGAACATTGCTGCACCTGGGGAGGGGAGAGGGTCAGTCATGAGAGGAGGTTCTCAGGTGTTAATCTGAACCTCCATTCACACCTGCAGCATTCCATTAGAGCAATAGTAATCTACAGAGCATCGATCGTAGTATAGTCACTCTTAATCAATAACATAAACTATTCTTAATCTTCCTCCAAACCATTCTGTCACTCTCTTTTAATAAAGTTCTGAATCAAGATACCTGCTGTCCTATCTCCCCTCGTCCCAATATGTGATAAAAGTGTGAAAGAGTTTTGCTCCATGTCCAGATCTGGCACCAGGGTACTGAGAAGGAAATTATGCTTCTGAGTTCAATTGGATTCCTGGCGTGTGATAAGTTGGGGTGAATTCTTAATCATGACCTCGTGAAAATACGTCCGCCTTCTGTCCCTCCTCGTCCCCGCTCCCGTCAGATTCTTGCCCTCGTGTCTTCTCCCGGCTCCACTGTTCTTAAAAAAGTCAAAGATAGCGGGTGTGTGACACCTTTGCTCTTCAGCCAATTACCTCAGCGAGTGTATAATCCTACCCAACCTCACCTCTCCTCCCACGCAGTCCTTTTTCACCGTTTGCCGCTCCAACTCCCTCACCACCACCCACACAATTGTATTTATTTTTTCTTAATCTTTTCCCTTCATCCCTCCAGCCCTGTTAGACTCCATGGCTCACCAATTATGGCAACAGTGGGCAGCTAGCTAACGTTACTCCCACAGGCCATCACCATGCAGGCAGGAGGCAGGACGGACTGCATGACGCAGGGTGTTCTTCCAAAGCCAACCCCTCTACCTGAGGAAGTCTGTGCAGCCACGTCATGACTGAGGACGAGAGCTGTTTTTGGTGTCAAAGTTTAGATGCCTTGGTAAAAGCATGTTTGTGTGTGTGAGGACCAAAAAACATTTGGTGAATGTGAGGACATTTTACTATCACACCTGAAAAGGGCTGTTTGAGGGTTTTAGGGTTAAGGTTAGAATTAAGTTTAGGTTAAGCATGATGCAATTAGTTGTAATGGTTAACGTTAGGGTAAGGGGTTACGCTGCATAACTGTGTGTGTGTGTGTGTGTGTGTGTGTGTGTGCAACACAAGAACAAAGGTTTGGCTTCATAGGTTCATATGCTCAACAAACTCAGTTTAAACCCATTTAAAACCCCAAAAAACAAACAATGCACTACTAATGCACTTATACTGTATTGTGTATGTCACAAAGCAAGGAGCATGTTATACGACATGTATACTGGGTTTTATATAAAAAAAAAAAGTTATATTTTATTTTTTGAAAAAGTAAGATTAATTAAAATATATTTGAGGCAAAACAAGATCACAAGACTTAATCAGTCTGGTATTAAGATGAGAAAACCAATCTGTTAACTGATCAGGAAAAGGCAGATTAACCAACTCAGTAAACCAGTAGATGAAAAAAAAAAAATGGAACCATTTTAGAGCAGCTGTTCTTGCAAAGCTGCAAACGTGTCCAGTAAAAGTACAGGGCAGCCTGTAGTTGAGAGGAAAAAGGAAAATTAATTGCTCAGCTTAAAGCTTAAATGCGGTAATGAAAGCCACTCAGGTGAGAAGATTTTCATTTCATTCATCCCAACACTTCCTTAAGGTGGCAGCTGGACAGTAGCAGAAAATGAAAATGAATTAAATTGAACTGCATATGAGGTAAAACCAAATCCCATCTGTGCCCATCAAGAGTAAACTTTATCATAATGTGGATGTCGAAAATGGACGTTAATTATTTCTGTTGCTAATTACACTTAAGTGTGTTAGCAGAAGTTGAGCGTGCGTAGGTAGGTCATCCAGTCATTTTATCTGGGACAAATAAAATGATGAGACGCTCTATATTTACAGCCCTACACCTTCCACAGGTTTGTTTGTTTGTTTGTTTTTTTCAAATGTTCTCATTTTTACATTTTCGTTTATTCATATCAGGATGTAAAGAGAATTTCAAGAGATATACACACAAAGATATCCAAAAAAAGATCCTTCTGAAATACTTCACCTATCTTGTTTAATGCATCACACTAGTTCTTAAGGGCAACACTGAAGTCCACGTAAACTCAATGTCTTGTCTTTACTGTGATTTTCACAGTGTTGCAGCGACTGCCTACATGCCTGCCTGAAAGATAAGAATATTCTTATCTTTCCAATATTTATTTTACTAGATTACTAGAATAGACTATGATAATATGGAAACAGAAGCCAAAGAAGAAATTGAATTTTGTCATGAAAACGAGAAGAGCGTATGAATGAAATGTGTCAAGTGGTTAATTAAAACTCAGTCTTCCTCCTCTCCTCATCTCCTCATTTTGGCAGTTGTCACTTCGTACCAACATTTGCATCAGTATTCTCAGATTTTCCTCTGGTTGCCCCCTAGTTGCAGAGAATAATAAATAAAGTGAGGAGTGGCTTAGCTTTATCTGCCACTTTCCTCATTCGTACAATAATTTTCTGCTGGGAAGAGCTTTGCAGGAAGCTGCCATTAAAGAAAAATGAAGCCTGACGTGTGCAGCTCGAATTCAGGCAGCGGCAGCCGGAGGAAATTGACCAAACCTACCCATTCATCATTAGACGGTGGCGTGTCACCAAGCTCGATCAACATGCTAAGAGCTGTTGTGTGCTCTCCTGTTGGCCTGTGTACACAGACATCCTCCTGTGTCCCTCTGCTCTCAGCCTATCAGCTGCCCTCGCCTCACGAGCCAACCAGGCGCGAGGGTCTCTGTCGGAAGGGAATGTGTCAAAGTCATACCCTGTGAGGCAAGGCTGCATTAAAATGCATGCTGAGCCGAAGCGCCAGCCTGAATACTGATCAGGGCACGGGCTCTGTCCTGCAGCACAATGACGAAAACGAGCATTTGTATGTGCGGCAGGCACCCGTGCTAAGTTGCTCGCCTAAAATAAAATGAACTACAGAAACACTTTACAGCTAAAAGGAGGAGCGGGGCAAAATAAGAACATTAAAAAAAAGAGGTAGAGGAGAGAGAGTGTGAGACAGAAGGAGAAAAAACGCGGTGAGATACTGTTGTACAAGGCTGTTATGTCTGTGATATGGTGCTGGAGCCATGATAGGAGGGCTGACAGTGAGAGAATATCTATTTCTGACAGTTTGTGTAGGCTGGCGTGGGCTTGTAACCTTACACCGTTGCTATTTTGCTTCTTCTATACATCACGTGTGAGAGAATGTGTTAAGAAAAGATACATTTTCCCGTTTTTTTTCCCACAAAAATGAAAACAACGGTTGTTTGCAACCTTACACTAAACTTTATTGATACTCAGAAATACAATATTAGAGTTACCAAAAGATGAATGCAATAAAATTAATCACAATAAAGGTATTTGTAATTAAGATTTAGGCAAAAATGTAATTCAGTTCTACATAGAGGTGGGGAAATATTCTTTTAGTCTGTGTGATGTCACACTGCCTTGTTACTGAGAGGTTATAGATGTAGGCTAGTTCCAGGTAAAGACTTTTTTTTACGTGCTAATACACTGTCATTCCAGTTTTGACTGGAATTTGGATTGAAGTGACCTTAATCCTTTACCTGACTCCAGATGATTTTCTCCGGCTATGTCAGCAACCAGAGGAGAGAGAGGAAGAGAGAGAGAGGGGGGGAGAGAGAGAAAGAGACATATGGCATTGATTGCCAGACATGAATTAATGTGTCTGTGTTGTGACGTTCAGATTAGACCTCAAAATCGCTGACTGACCTGCTTGGATTTGGCGGTGCACCAAGGAAAAATGGAGCCAAAACGTGGCCAGAAAATCCAACTTTGTCTTTTTAATGGTCTATTTCCATCCCACCGATCATCCAAAGTCCTTGTTCTTCTAACAAATGAAGCATTTTTACTCCGGCTGCCAGTGAAACCTCACTGCGAGCATG
Organism: Solea solea; assembly: GCF_958295425.1. NCBI lineage: Eukaryota > Metazoa > Chordata > Actinopteri > Pleuronectiformes > Soleidae > Solea > Solea solea. The sequence goes on along the minus strand of NC_081139.1, from coordinate 7,095,995 downwards.
TGTAACTGCCAAAAAATATATATTATCTGCAATGTGTTTGCTTCTTACATGAAGTGGTTTGTCCTTTTTTTTCTTTTTCCATTTTTGTCCATTAGCCTCTATTGACTCGGCTTCTCAAGAATGAACTTTGTCTTTTACTCCTGTGGTCAGTCCTCAGAGAGAGAGCGAGTGAGCAATAACGGTGACTATCGCCACCTCAACACTGTGCAAAGTGGATCGATAAAACAAAGTCAAATATTTCGCACCAAGTGATCCTCTATGGTTCTTTGTTCAAATATATTTCAGAAAAGCTGTCATCTGTCTGAATAAGAGGCCACCACTGATTTGTAGTTAAACAAATTCACACACACGCCGAGTGTCATACTGCCCACTGTGGCAGCTCATACTCACAGAGATGAGAGATTTAACACAGGCCAGACCCAACATTGCAAACCTATTGCCATATTTCTTAAACACAATTTCAGTTTTTGTATAATGTGTGTATTACTCATTTATAAGATATGAGTATTTTTCAATGTTCTGACATAATACTGTCACACTAATAGTAAAACATAATATTTATATATATCACAAATGGATCACAAAAGGAAATCAAATGATAAATTGGTTCATTAATTAATCATTATCACCCGTTTCACCAGCTTTTGAATAATCATAGTCTGTAAAAATGTCAAAACATAGTGATAAATTGTCCTTAAGTCATTTTCTGAGAGCCTTCCTTCTCTTTAAGTGCTGGATATTTGAAAAATATCCTCATATTAACCATTAGAACACAGAACATTCAGGCTGCTTTTTTCCATGACTATGTTAAAAGTATTAACAGAGGCTATCAGAATGTGCAATAAAGATTGTCTTATATGCTTTTTTTCAGCACAACCTATCGGCAATCTGATGAAAAAGATTTTTTTGTTCTTTTTCACCAACTATATAAACACACCTGACCAAAAAGTACTAACAAAATGAAAGAAAAACGGTCCATTTTCTTTACATCTGCACAATTATCGCTTCTCCAGGTGGGAATTGATGGGAGCCCTGAGCTTGTTTCATGAGGCTACATGGCCTCGTTTGCTAGCCTGTTGCCACATAAGCAGAACGGGCTTGGTGTGTGAGAATCACCTGTAGCGATAAACCCGTATTTATCGAACCATATAATGAGACCGAGACGATTTTTTTCAAAATAAAAGATCTTTCAGACTCTGAAAATCAATAAAAAAAAATTTCTCATTTAGTCTTTTTATTGGCCCAGTGCCAAATGACCCACGGACCAGTACCGGTCAGTGGACCGGTGGTTGGGGACCTCTGCATTATAGTACAACACACAGTTCAAAGTGTATAGGTTCAATATATTCACACTAAATTGCCACTTATGTGAAATGTCAACCGAATTTAAATAAAAGTTAATAAGATTCTTTGTTTTGTAAAGGATGCACAAGAGCGTCACACCCTAAGTGAGCAGTAAATCTCGGGATTTTGACCAGATAGCGAGAGGCTTTGATAGTGAGAGCTGATGCTGGACGGTTCCTGCCAGATTGAGGGAGGATAAGCTGCTTTGGGGATTCAGTTGGAGCAAAACTCTTTGGGCACTGTCATTTTTTTCCCAGAGAGGGGGTATCCATCACTCCTTTGATGATGGAGTTTAAATTAGGCAAAGAGGAGAAATGAGCTGTGGAGTGATTAGTGATAGGATATTGGTCTTTGGGGCATCAGCCCTTCAAATATATGAAGTGAGTGTGTGCATGTGTGCGTGACTGACACTGACGGTGCACCGCTGCATAATGAAGTGTTAATTCAGGTCGAGGATGTGTTTGTCAGCTGTTTCCTTCATGCTTCACCGTCACTGTCTGGTCCGTCCCAACCTGACACTAATGCAAACACACTTTGTTGCCACAGCTTTCTTCGCCAGCTCAGCCTCCTCCTTATGTGCTGTATTTATGGTTTTGTTGAGGATTAATTCTCCCTCACAAACCTCACTGCTGCTTGAAGTCTGTAATAGCTCACTCGCAGAGCCGAGCCTTTTTTCACCAAATAGATTTCTGGTTTTCAGAAATGAAATCTACATTTAAAAATGTTTATCTTAAAAATGAATTAACTAAACAAATCATAAGTAATTGTCCATAAGTTATGATTTGTTTCGGATTACATACACGTTATTTGTTCCAAAAAAGTGCCTCACACACTGACGCACTAATTAAAGAATAACACACATTCCATCCTAACCCTCAAATTCATTGATTCCCTAAGTCAATCAAATCAAGTGCAATTCATTTATTTTTTGCAGATGACTGGTCAAAAATGCAAGTAATTATAGGAAACAGAAAAGCAACAAATCCTCACGTATCATGCAATCATCGTAATATTTAAAAAAAAAACATCTAAATAACGCCATTTCACTGCATGTTGTAACCACCAGGTCAAAGTGAGCTGACCCTTAAGTGCAGCAGAAGCTTTTACATTTCGCTGCAGGGACTTAAGTGTGCCTCTCTCTGCAGATTCCCATTTCAGGTCTGACTGCCTCCTCTTTATCTGTCTGAGCCCTATCTCTCTGAGCCATATCTCGCACACTGTCCCATCTGCCTGTGACGCTCTCCATCTTCTCATCCCCACCTCCATTCACTTGCATTAACATCTCATCTGCCTGCATCTTCTCTTCTCTTTCCTTTTGTCCTCTGTTCATGCTCTGAATCTCCGGCACAGCTCCGTTTTCTTCAGCGTGCTGTCTGAGTGGCCCTTTTGCTGTGTCTCTGTAGACAGTGTGTCGGTTGTTATCAGTGCCCTAACGTCATGGCACATGGTTGCAGCATCCTGGCTATAAATAACTTAGTCTCGGTCCAAGACAGGACGGAGAGCCAGAGAGAGAGCAATCTGCTGTCTCCCTCGAGAGACGCTCAAAGAAGAAGAGGGTGCAAATAAGCTGGCGAGCTCTGTATCACGTTCACCAGCGATGAGACCTTCATTGTTTTCTGTGGAAAAATTGTGTGTGTCATTTTTTTTATGCTGTCAAATATCTGGTCAGGATTCCAATAAAGCACAAAGGCCGTTAAAAGGGTAAGGCTCTAAATCAGGGGTGTCAAACTCATTTTAGTTCAGGGGCCACATACAGCACAATTTCATCTCATGTGAGCGGGACCAGTAAAATAATAGCACAATAACCTGTGGAGTATATTTTTATATAATAAATTTCTTGAGAAAAACAAGTGCAATGTCAACAAAAAACATCTAAGTTTACCATTTACACATGTGTATTGCAACCTACAGATCACAGTGGATCTAGAAAGGCACAAACATTTAGTCACAGGTATCTGGAAGTGAAAAATATAGTATTTCACGTTGCGATTTGATTCTCATTCATGACAAATTCATGCTGGCCCGCAGGCTGCACGTTTGACACCCCTGCTTTAAATAGTGAGGTTTAAAGTAACAACATCCCCATGAGACTGTGGTGAACTGAGTATACACATGGTAATTAACTTCATCAAAACAAGTCACACTGTGTTTTTTCACTATTATGCCGTGTAGCTTAGTTCTCTTTGTTATTTATATTTCAGTCCTTTTATTCTTGTGAGAACCCAGGAACTCACGTGGTCACCTTTGAAGGCTTGACTGGTGTCTCATCAGCTGAATCAGGGCCTGTCCACATGGAGGCGAAAAAAAAAACTATTTTCAGAGACACTATTTTTACTTGAATGAACTGTACACATAAGTGATTGTTCCGCACACGGTCAGGTGCGCCGCACATCTGCAGCTCGTGCCTGTGTGGTCACAGTGCTTCTCTCTGTGTGTGTCTACAGTCAGACTGACGCTCCATCCGCAGTAACAGCTAGATGAAGCTCACTCGGGCAGCAGAAACTGGCCAGTTCCTTCTTGGAAAGTAATGTGGGTTATGCTAGAAAGCCGCTGCGTTTGTCGCTAGTTGCTTTTTTGAAAAATAAAAAAAAAGTTGCCGGGGGTTCTGAATATGAGTCACTAAGTTGTTTGGTCTGTTTGCTTTATGATAACTTATATTTTGTTTCTTTTATTTCCCTTCCTTGCCCCTGGCTTGGTTCATGCTGTCTCTGTTTCTGTGACTGTATACATTGTAATGTGTACAACGTCTTACAGCGTTTCCTGAAACAATACCTTTTTTTTGTTTGTTTTAAATGACAAAGAAAAAGATTGTTTATGTTTCGTTACGTGTGGATATGGCCCCAGTCAACTTTCTTTCTTTTTCTCTTTTGTAACAGTAAAGTGATTGATTTACAGTTTTCCAGTAGCACCTGGTCATTTCATCCTTGGTTCATCTCAAATGTACCATACTAATATAATTGTTCATTATAGCTTTTGTTTAGTTTTGGTCCATTACATGCTGTGTGGACACAATGCATCATCTCTGTGTAAGTTAATGTCAAATACATGTAATTAACACAATGATACACTGTTATTTTAACTTTTTATTATTATAATAATGGAATATCCAGTGTTGTTTGTCGTCTGTTTTCAAATCTCAATTGGAAATCAATCCAGTGAATCTCCATATAGTTGGATTCTGATTAAGACTGTGAAGCTTCATGGAATTATGATACCTGCAGCAAGTTGTCAATTTAATAACCTCACACTGTTACTTCACATGCAGCAAGAAGGTCCTTGCTTCAAATCCCAGTTTGTGTGTGCGTGTGTGTGTGTGTGTGTGTGTAGTCTGCATGTGTTCTCTGCTTTAGCTTCCTACATTCGAAGAAACACATGCAGATTAGGATTAGGTTAATTAAACCCCAGGTGACATTGTTTGGCTGGAGTTTGAGGTTTAAAAGTCAAGATGTGTTTGAACGTTCTTTTTTTACAGACTGATGTTCCACTGTGCTTTAATCCAATAGACATATGGAATATGTCACACTGCACATATGATAAATGCACAGTCCATTAACTACGTCTCTGTTTTCTGTTTCTAACTGTGGGCACTGAAGAAGACAAGCCTCTTCTCCCTTTTCTGGCAGATGTCCTCTTATTATGTGTCTCTCAGTCGATTTTTTTGCACATAAACTTAACTCACCCGTGAGTTTTGCTGTCTGCTCGTGTGACGGCGTCTGATTTATTTCAGCAGAGTCTAAAAGAGTGAACTGTGTGTGTCTGTTTTCATCCAGGTGACAGTAATCCCAAGGAGAGCAGCCCCTTCATCAACAGCAGTGATGTTGCCGCTGAAAAGAGCCAGCAGTATGACGGCAAGCACATGGCCTTGTTTGAGGTACAGTCGCACACGTACACCTACACACAGCGATTTGTAAATGCACATAAATGGACATGATGATAAAAAGCTGGATACACTCATTCCACAGCTCTGCACAAATGTATTTTTATTGTGTGTGTTTTTGTGCACTTAAAATAATAAACAGGATAAAAAGAAAACAAAATCAGCCGCTGGACATTTTATTGTGTAAGCACTTTGTTGTTCTTGTTCCTACTGGGTTGGAATCCGAAATTGTTATTGATTTTCACTGATCTAATGAAACACTCCTCAAGGTATAGAGCTCACTTGGCTGGCTCAGAGGATTAGAAACAATGATGAAAACACTGACTGCAGCTGTCCTGTCTATTTCTCTGCAGGAGGAGATGGACACCAGCCCCATGGTCTCATCTCTTCTCAGCAGCCTGGCCAACTACTCCAACCTGCCCCAAGGTAGCAAGGAGCACGAGGAGGCCGAGAACAACGAGGCCGAATCGTCACGCAAGAAACCCGTCAAGGTATTTTCACAGTACATGCTGAAATACATACAGCACACAGTGTTATTATTTATAATAATGCTCTCACACTTTAAAATACTCCAATCACAGATATCATATATCAAAATAAAGTCGATACATGTAACTATATTACTCGTACTTTGGTTTTACCAGTTGCTCAATCACAAAAAATCTATAGTATAATTATAATTATTTACTTACTGTACTTAAAATTACATCCAATATCCAATATGAAATGTTTGTGCTAAATTGGTAAGTGAAGATATAGCAATAAGAAATGTGCTGCCGGATCAGTTTATTATAGCTCAGCTACACTTGTTTACCAAACACGTGTTACCAAATATAGTATCTCCACCAGTTGAGAGCTTGTCAATCACTTTTTGATGTCATTATAAAATCCCCAGTTTGTGTTACTGGATTGCATCTTAAATGCCACTCACTAATGATCTCCTGGTATTGTCTGCTGTTTTGTGCTTCAACACTTTTCTACTGACGTGCGACTGCTAATCAGACGTGATTAGTCCAGTGGAAAGCGGTGACATTGGCACAACAGTATGTGTCCATTGCAGCTGGTGTTCTACTTCACTTCCTGTCAATGTATGTCGTCAGACAGCTTATCTCAAGTATTAAATGCACAGAGTGTCATTTCTGCTGCTGTGGGGTCTCTCTGTCAATCAAAACAACAACCTAGTTTTGACACTGGCGAGCAGCGATGGAACACTGCAGTGTTTGTCTTGATTGGTTGCTCTGTGCTTTTCACAGAGAGCTCTGGCAGCAGAATACACATCACACGGCAATGAGTAGTTGTGATCCATTAGTAATAAATACACACTATGAAAAAGACATCAGACTAGTAATATAGTACTGCTCTATATTTAATTTCTTGCTCTAATGTTCCATAGTACACTTGCCCCTGAAGTTATAGCAGACACAGTCAAGTGGATGAACTCGTCCGTGTGAAATGTTTTAGTTCATGAAAGTACACTACACAACAAAACATATTATAACACAGGCTTTGTTACTTTTTGGAGTCAACATCTAGAATACAATCCAACATACAATGTTCAACCTTTTACAATATGTTATTAAAAAAAAACAGCAATGTTTCTTTCCAGAAAAAAAAGTCTCAGTTTGTCAAGATCATCCACAGACCTCACCTTCATAAATGTGTTTTACACTACAGAAACATCTATAGATTTATGTGATTAATATGACCACATTTCTAACAACTGTAAATGTTGTTTTTCAGTCAGTCAAACTTTATTTGTATAGCACTGTTCATACAAGGCAATGCAACTTCTATACTTGTAAGAAGGGAGAGAAGGAAATGAGGAAAAGAACAGAGGAAAGGAAGTGAGGAAATGCTATCATGGAGCTCACCAACTGCCACGAGGGAAAACAAATACTGGAGACTAATGGGTGATCTAAACAGGAGATAAAAGAAGGAATAAGAGAAATAAAAAACATAAGAAGTAACAGATTAAATGGTAATAAAATGGATAAGTGAATCAGTAGTTAGAATAAATAAATAAATGAATGAATGGAATGGAAGAATAAAATAATTTGTGTCTGACCCTAAAATTGAGTAGAAGAGCACAAGTAAATAATAAATCTAAGGTAAAAGCCTGGTTAAAAAGGTGGGTGTTAAGTTTGTGTAAAAAAAAAAAAATATATGTATATATATATATATATATATATATATATATATATATATATATACACACTAATTTCAATTGCTTTTTCTGTTTTTCCAACAACTCTGTCCACATGAGAATTCACCATCGGTCCAGCACGTTACTAATGGTGCAACCCCCATCATCCCAGATTGCCCGGTTTTCCCAAAAGTAGGGTGAATTTGTCTGACTCAGCTCGGGTAATGCTGGGAGCAGGTCTAATCACCCCCTGTTACCTCAACCCTTTCAATACTTTAATTAGTCTACATGATACACCAAGCTGCCGCTTCTCCAATCAGGAGCCCATTCCACAGGCAATCTCTCCATCGCCATGAGAGGCTTTTCATTAAGGCAGCCTGTGGCGTTTTATCGCTCAAGCAGCGACCCCTCTCTCCTCCCCTATCGCCTTCTCTCTATTTGCCCGCTCCACTCCCTCTTCCTCTCCCTCCATCGCCTTCATCATTGGTCCCTCGAGTAAGTGAGTTGTGAGCGAGCGAGAACGAGGCAGCAGGCTTTCTTTGTTACAGTGTGAAAGCCGAGATTAGAGATTTGTTTGGCGTGTGACATGAGGGAGCAGTCTGGAGGTCGCAAAGGTCAAGATAGAAACCCGTCAAGGCTAATCCACCTGCAAACTTCTCCACTCTGACTTTATTCCTCTTACACAGAATATATTGCCTTTTAAGCACCGAGGCAACTTGAAGTGCTGACAATATAAATGCATTAGTGTAACAGCTGTAGCTGCCATTAATATGCTTGACCCCTTTGTTTAGCTGTTCACAAACTGTGCTGAGAATCATCACCTAATTCTGCAAATTCCCTGGAGCTATACAGAGCATTGTGGCCCCTACCTTTACTCCTTTAGTTCCATCTCACCACTTTCATCAGCTATTTTAATCTATATGTTTAAAAGCCCCACAATACAACTGCTCTATATACAGTATGCCCAAATCATGCAAACCTTACTGAAATACAATAATTTATGTCTTTATTCACTGTGTTTGTTATTGTAAATATAACTGCATTCATTAGTGCTGTGCAAGTTGTATCCGGGCATGTCCAAAGTCAGGCCCACGGGCCAGTCACGTCCTGTGATGTCTGGTGCAGAATCTTTTTTCTGCCTGGCTTAGATTTGATTACATTGCCATTAAAAAAATGATAATTGTGCCAATGAGAATAAAAAAATATTATAAAACAGTGCATTAGTAAGTAACTTTTACTGTTAAAAAAAAAAAAGAAGAAAAAAGAAGGTCTGAATGGACCATTGGCCACCCCTGCTCTGCAATATATTGTGTATCTATCGTCTAAAAGTTATTGTGAATCATGAACCTCTTTCTAGACAACTGTTCCAGCCAAGAATAACAGGAATAACATACACTCTCTGCCTTTGCTCTTTACAGGGCAATGTTCCCTCACATAAATGTTTCCTCTCGGCGGTGTTTTACGAACCCTGCTGTTAGCTCTGTCCTCGCCGTCTTCCCCTCTATGTCTAGCTCCGTCTCTCCCCTCCCTCCTGCTCTCATTAGTCCGCCGCAACGGATCAGTGTTCCCATCAGCGGCCTCCTGAGCAGTGTGTCCTGATTGATGTCAATTCATATTATAGTATATTACAGCGCCATGAATCACAGAGTTAAACTGACATTTCACAGCTTACGTACTGACCATTTGTCTCAGACTTACAGGATTAGTGGTAGTAGTAGTTAGGTGTGTTTCCTATAGGACTGCAGCTATCATCAATAATAGGCTGGGTTTTTTTTACATTATCAGTTAATCATGCAGTCTATGTAATGTCAACCATCATTGAATGCATGAGCACATTTTTGGCATTTCCATTTAAAATATGGCTGAAACAAACGAGTGAAATAGTTCCTGTTTCTGTCAACTAATCCATTAATCAGGAAATAGCTTCACGTCTACAATTGAGGAAAGTCAGAGATGATAAATGATGATTAATTAGAAGGCAACAAATCTCCTTTCCTCTTCTTAATATTATAAAGTATTTTTCCCCCAGTGTTGTATAGTTTTTAGTTTGGATAGTGTGGCCGTATCAAGTGGAGCAAGTTATTTTTCTTCACCAGAACCTTTCCATTAGTGGATTAAGAGACTTTTAGCCTTGAATTTGATAGTGTGGCTAAATAGAGGGTTTACATCCAGCGGTAACAGATGAGGCTTTTAAACTAGAATATTCTAGTAGGTAGGTACAGTAGGTAGTAAGGTGGTGAGCCCTCAGCAGCACAGAAGACCACAGAAGACGTCCGGCTGCAGGAGACTGTGTTTTACAGATAACCACTGGATCATTCTTTTACATGCACTCTCCCTCACTCACATAAGTGTTGACCGCTGAGTGACTGGTTCATCCACAGTCGGTCAGGGAGGCTTAAGTTTGCCGGGCTCTCCTCTTGCTGTCTGTTTAATAATTCAGAACACCTGAGCAGAAACACATTTACCCTATCAGCTCCTGTTTGACCAGTGGAGCGTGGAGATGGTGTTACAACCTCCCAGTCTGCCTCCCTTACTGTCACTGCCTCCCACCACCTCACCCACTTCACTTCACACCTCTATCTCTCTCTCTTTCTCTCTCTCTCTCTCTCTCCATATGTAACTGCAAATGTGCCATTTCTCCTCTTATTTTTAGAGTTCATCTTAAATTTATATTATTGGTTTTTAAAGGTCTTGACAGCCTTATTTATCAGAGCTCTTACTGCCTCTCACTCCAGTCACATCTTTGAGGTCAACTAACCAAACCAGGCTCAAAAATAGAGGCAGTGGAGGAACAACCTACCTTTTATGTGAGAGCTCCCCAGACCCTTGACCAATTTAAAGAGAAAAAAAATGCTGAAGACCCATTTCTTCTAGCTGGCTTTCAGTTCTGGTTGAGCAAGATACCTCGTATTCTTGTATTTATATTGTCTCATCAGCACTTTGGTCGACTGAGGTTCTTTTGAAATGCGCTATGAGAATAAACTTTAAGTTAAAACTGTATCTGTAACTTTGAGAAATAGACAGATATCCGTTAAAATGTTGTTCAGACCATGCTGATTTAGACTATCAGCTTCACACGCCTCTCCCTCTCTCTCTCTCTCTCTCTGTTATTAAGGTTATGCTCTTCCTGCACTGCACGCAGAACGTTGCACTAGTAAAGCAAACGGCTGCAAAGAGGTCAGAGTATGACTGTAAACACCAAGAGAAACCCAAGACCAACCCCTGTGCTGCTGCTGTATACACACAAACACTCCTGCAATCAGATCGGGTTATATCAGAGAATTTCTGACGCTATATCACGGTCATTTTATGACGTTGTTTAAAATTGAACACATTCCTCTGGTGCATGAGTTTACTAATGGGAATGGGAATCCTTTGTTCTGTAATTGATTCTACATTTGTAGATGTGTCGATTGCTTTGAGGTCTCCTATAAAAGCAGGTGCTGTTCCAACAATTCTTAAAAAAAAAAGAATGTGTTATCAGCACAGATTTCAATATTCAGTGGATGCTGGTCCTGCTGGTGAGCATAAAAATCCTGCAAGAAGTCATTTAAAAGATGACTCTGATTTTGTCAGCCTAAGCAAGTTGGCAGGGCGTCCCAGTGCCCGAGGGCCTGGATGTTTCCCTTCCTTTCCTCCGCAGCTATATGTCGTCTCCCCACACTGCGCCCCTGACTCTTCTGCCCTCTTTCGCTTTCATTTTCTTTGCCCTGCAGCTATACAACAAAATGAAGTTCCTGTCACCTTCCCTTTTAATCTACGTTTCTACAAACACTAATGTCTAATTGAGAGAATGTGCTGCCGTTGCTGTCCTCAGCTGTTCGGCAGATGTCCATATAAGAGTTGGGATAAGGTAGTAGGGTCTATGGTAAGAGACAGAAAGCAAATGCATATCAATACAGTTCATAACAAATGGTATACAGTATCAAAACACACTGTGGTTAAATAAAACATGAACTGCATTCCTCTGATCCCATTACCTTGAATCAATCCAGAATCTTCCACACACAGCTCTGTGTGTGACTCAATTCAATTTACCTTCTCTGGAGGTATGTAGAAGTCTGGGTTCTACATTCCAGAACATACTGAAAACCAATGATGAAGTTATTATTCATGATCATGTGCAGTATTTGCTTCACCCTATACTTAGTGTACAAGTATTTGTATTTGCCATCACAATCACAACATACAAGACAGACGCAGACAGATGCAATAAGAGGTCCCGTTGTGTGACTGACACACCTGAGCCATTCATTCATTCATTCATTCATTCAGCGGGGTGACGACACCTCCCTGTGGGTTGGTGGGCAGCTGTTCTCTTCAAGTCCAGTGGTGTCGCACAGGCCTACCTGCAGCTCTGCAGCAGTCAGTGTTCCCTCTGCTCACAGTGGCTCAATCTCCAGGGAAATCATCAAACTGCTGGCTCCCAGCCCATTAAACAGACATGCACAGTGTGTGTATGTGTGTGGGTGACTATTATCCGAGCGGACTGCGATTCCCATCCACACACGTAATTGAATTCAAAAAACATTCAGCCCTTCTTTCCTGAACAGGGTCATTGATTTGGTGCATAGATAATAGAAGCATCCATTAGTTCACCTGAGTCTGTTAGTTTAAAGTAAAGTTACACACTTTAGTTCTAACAGGATTAAAGATGCACAATGTTATCGGCACAATATCAGTCTCAACAGATATTGGTTTTAAAATATATTATGGGATATCGGCAAACACACTAGGATCTGCTGATATGATTAATGACCACAACAGTAGGCTAAATAGGCTGCTACCTCCTTGACTTCTATGCTGGCGCCCTCTACAACAATTTTTTTGCTCAATGAAAAACATCTACATCTGCTGCAACATGAGTATGAAAAGTATTATGCTAATTTCACTACAGAAGAGACTAAATGACCTCTGAGGTTGGGCGCAAGGGGAAAACGTGTATATATTGGTATCAGTATCGATTATCAGCCCAAGCACAAAAGTCCAATATTGATTTTTACTTTTTGTATCTATCCTTAATATGCTGAGGGGCTTACCCTTTATTGATAAAATCTTGGATGTTAGTGTCTTGGGTGCAGCTCAACAACTCTTTATCTGTGTTTGTAGTGAAAAATGATTTGACCTGATTAAAGAGGCTATGAAATAGAATATTATAATTATAGCTATAGTTGTGGGGTTGACCTTTTTTTTTGTAAATATCAAATGCCACAAAACAAAGTCACTGAAGTTTTACAAATGACTTTAATTAGACTTCAAGAGCATTCATTCACTTACTGTATGGGTGTTGTGTTCACAACACTATGTAAATACACACAGGTGTTCTCTTTGATAACTTACCTGTTATTGCAAAATGGACCACAGCCCACTTTGTGCAGCAGCAGCAGTTTTCATCTAACAACAGAGTGCTGATGGCAGGGAAACCTTTCTGGCTGCAACACCTGACTGCTAATGTTTATTACACGCCAAGTCCCTGAAGGGCCTGTCAATGGAAACTGTGTCTTTGTAATTACAGCATTGCATCTGTATATATAAATATTATTTCACAGAGTCATGGCATACCACTTATCTCTCTCCCCCTGCCTCTCCATAGTCTCACACACACACACACACACACACACACACACACACAGACAGAGAGGTTTGCCTTTGGCTGTACAAGACATGAGAGTTTTGTTTCTACCACGTGTTGCTGTGTTTTAAGTTAGTATTACATGAAAGATTTTAGTTTGCAGAGTGGAGGAGACGTCTTGTTGTTTCCCTCCTAGAACTAGATCCAGAACTAGATCCAGATTCAGGCAAACGACTCAGAGGAAGCTGGTTGGCAAAAGATCTGTTTATTCGGTTGAACAAACGGTACAATAATGCGTGTCGACGGTCCTCACAACAATAGCACCTGGACAGTTCTACTCGCAAGAATACCAAAAATGGAGAAGGTTCATGTATTCTGCAGTAAAAGTTCTGATTATAGGATAGAAGGTTAATTTTCTTTAAACCCATCGAGGGTAGTACTTTCAGCCACCCAGGTGTCTCTGTTGGTGTGAGGGATTGGATTTGACCAATGAGCAATAGGGGGTTGTGTAGAGGGAGTGTGTTTTTTTAGGGAGGGTGATTCAGCCAAACAGTGGATGTATATTTCAGTAGTGTCTGTCTGGAGGAGGTTTGAGGTGTGAATCAGATGGTGTGATGGCAGTGGGGGGCAGGAAAGAGGTAGTGGTGGCTTTGGAAATATTATTCTTAAGCGGTAGCATGTTAATGTGTAGGTAGAAATGGCTGAAACACTGAAAACCACCAAAATCCAACATACATTACTTGACAGCATTCAGGAAACTTGGAGCTGCATGGTGTAGGAACAGCAGCAACTGTGATTGTAGACGGTTGGTGATGTGGGAGATTAAAAGATCATGTTCCTGAGAAGCCAGAATTGTGATCATTATTCTATTTTTAGAAACTTTCCATGGCTAATGCTTGGCATTTTCAGTCATAGTCCAACTGAATGCAGCCGTCCTTGTGATGTACAAAAGCGTCGCTCTGTGTACAGTGCAGGGATGTTGCAGGTGACATGAAAACAAAACACAACGACACTGAGAAACACAGGCGCGGAGAGGCTTAATCGTAGGCTCAATGAATGAAGCAGACATTACTTTATAATTAAAATACACATAAAAAACATACCACAGCTTTAATTCTTACAGAACACACATGGAGCCCATTCATGGTTCCTGTATTCATTGAAAATAAGTAAATAAATAAATGTTTTTCATTTTCAGTTTTAAATTGCTGTAAAAATATGTACGTTGCATTTTACTTAGGAATACTTGGGAATTTTAAGGAATAAAACATTTAAATGATGTGTTATTTTCCTTTTATCTGACCTTGTAAGTATCCAGTGTCAGCTGGGCAGCATATAGGCCTAACGTTGCTTAATGTTGATGGACAATTATGCACTTTGCTATGAAGCCAAACCTTTCAAATATTAGTGGACTGATTATTAATCTGCACCAAATTTTATATCCTTCTCATGAAAACAATAATACATATGGGAATTATTAATCCTAGTCTCGTGTGTTGATCAGAGTCGTGATTCAAGGTTTGGGTGAGGCCTCAGACGATTTTCAGATTTCAAAAGTGAGCCCCTGCACTCTTAGGTTTGGGTATGGTTGGTTTAGACAATGATGAAAAGTCCTCTCGACCACACACTGAAGGGCACAGTCACAGTCAATCTGATTTGCATAGTTTAGACAGTATACAAACAGTGCAGAACATTATCATATAGCTGGTGAGGTGACAGAGATGGACGAGATTTGCACTCCACTGATCCCTCAAGCAGCCCGTGGAGGACACAAAGTGGATGTTTGATTAAAGCGCAATGAGGCTGAAGGTTGAGAGATTCCCTTCTGTGAAGATGGAGTGGAGAAAGAGGCAAGATTGCAGGTTTGGGCTCTGTGGTAGACAAACTATATACACTCTCTCTCTCTCACACACACAAACACACACACACACACTCAAACGAGGACTAAATGTGTTGTGATAAAAAGCATTTATAGGAGTCACTCAACAGAAAACTAAACAATGTAGAAAATATTAGATTATCACATCTGGTCTTTAGTGCTCCTTGGAGAAAAATCTGTTTGTTTTTTTGCTGCAACCACAAACTATGAAATCACAGTAAAACGATATATAAAGATATTAGGAGTGCAGACTCAGCTCATGATAAAAAGAATACAACAAGGTGTTTGTGTGATACAAGCAGACAAACACAGCAGCAGCAAGAATTGGCAAGTGCTAAACCATGCAGGGATATCAACAGTAATTTCATTACACGAGATGAATACAAATATCAATCTGTCATGTTTCATTTTTAAAACTGTATCCGACCACACAAGGATGTTAAATTTCACAAAGAGGTTATAGTTTTTTTTTTTTGTTTTTTTTTTTTAGGTTTAGCTTTTCGTGAGATTTTGTAATGTTCAAGTTTCAACAAGCAAATGTCCAACCCCAAAAAAATTCTGAGAAGGGAAAAAATTGTTCTGTGATGGTTATGAATAATAATAATAATAATAATAATAACAATGATAATAATTAATAAGTTAACAATATAAACTTGGTAGTAGGAGTCTCCTCCATGTAGTCTTGCATCTCCAAGGTACTGTTGCTGCTGCAGCTAAAAAATACTCGGTTTGTACAGGTCCCTCTTGAGCACAGTCACTGTCCTATGACGTGCCCTCTGCTGGATCCTAAGGGGTACTATACTTCAAATGGTCTATGAGACTGCAGCACAGGTCATTATAGCTTGAACATGAACTTTACGCACCACCACCTTTGAAATTATATTACATTTACAAAAAGAAGCAGGCAAGGAAAGTTCTAAACAAGAACATTGGCTTTTTTTTGTTGTTGTTTTGTTAGCACTAAAAAAATTAAATTTAAATAAAACCCTCCATGAGACAGCTTTTAATTTCAAGGTACACTATGTACAGCTTTCAACTTTCCTCTTCTCAACCATGTGATAGTAATAAAAGTTATATTTGCCTGAAGTTAGTAGATGAATGATGACAAACACAAAGATGATATGATATGATATGATATAATATGATATGATGATAATGAAAGTCATTTGCTGCCGTTTGAATGGATCAGAAGTCCAGTGCTCATTTTGTTTATTCTAAAGAAAATCCGAACATAATTATATTTGTGAGGCTGGTTAGGACCTGTTCTCTCTGTCCCTCTGTGTCTCTCTCTCTCTCTCTCTCTCTCTCTCTCTCTGTCTCTGTCTCTGTCCGTCTCGCGCTCTGAAAACAGTGCATTAATGATGCAGGAAAATGAGTTTCTCCAAACAAATTACGTACTGTGGCATCAGACAATGTTATTAATTTTATGTCAGCCACTTGTTAGGAGGATTTCATTAGAAGCCTGGTTTATGAATAGAGTATCCGCTCCCACTTTATTTAAAAAGTCCTCTATCTTATGTATTGTCCACCGTGTTGCAGCAAATTGAATCGCCAGTCACTGAAATAAGAAAAGGAGCCTTCTGGGTTTTCTCCAAAACACAATTTTCGTTACACTGTTAAGGAATTGGAGTGGTTTGGTTTATAATTTCTTTTTCTTGTCAACAATTTAAAAAATGTAATAGGTTAATTGATTTTTACTGTAATTATAGTTTGAATCTATCTACATCTTTATTTTACCAAACAACTTAAAATTGGTTGTTCTCACAAATGAATTTACCACTTAACATTTTTAAACCAACTGTACAGTAACGGATGGAATATATGTACTGTATTTGTATGTATGGCTGACAGGTAGTGATCTGTACAGAGGAAAAAATACCTGATTATTAGATACAAATTGGCAAATCTTCAGATGTCGTTGACAGAATTCAAATGACAAGATTGGAGAGCCTGTTTATGGTTTCAGTATTCATTATAAACAACTTTATTTCAGCCTTTGAAATGCAGATGATGAGAAATCCTCTTGCCACTCTGAAGAGCAGAGTCACAGTGAGAAACAACTCGATTTGCATGTCTTATATTTCACTCTCCTGCTGTTGCTCTTTTCTATCTGCAAACACATTGATGCTGGAAAATGAGCTTCTCCAAACAAATCACACACTGTGGCATCCCGTACAATGTTATGCCATTGATGTCAGACAGTATGAATTTAAATTAAACCTTTGCTTATGGATTCAGGGTCTGCTGTTTCTTTACAGTTATGGGCTTTTCTTGTTTTTAAATCCTCAATCCATGCAATCCAGCAAATGTAATGATTACAAGTTACTGTTGAAGAAATAAACAACTGCATAAAACTGCAGGAGTCTCTCATACCGCATCAGGTCGTCTCTTACCATCTACAAAATCTTACCTTTTTGATACTGATTTCAATTATGATGCAGTCTAATGTTATGATTTTTTTCTTTTATTTTGCACTTCATCTTATCATTTGTCTTAATTGCCTTGTCTAACCTATCACTCAGCTCCTGTTGTTTTTTATGTGCTTCATAAATAAGCATACCTTGACTTGTCTTACCTGGTCTCCTGCTGGGAACATGCTAATGGATAGTGTTACAATGCCTCACCTATGTCTGCAGACAGAAACATAACAAACATAACAACATCTGCAAACCAGCACCCTTAAAATTGAATTTGTACAAAAACTTAATTAAAACTCTTAGCTGTTTTCAGTCTTTCTGTTCTAAGATAAACAGCTACCGTCTATAGCACCGATGCATTGGTTGTTGTATCAATTTAGTCATCTGAGCAAAAAACAAGTAGTGTTACCAAAACTCAAACTATTCCTTTAAACTGCAGCTCAGCATTAGGGTGCTATTCTCTGAGCCTCTTTTGGACCAGTAACATGTCCTTTGTCGAAGCTTCTTTGTCAGACTGTTATTGTTTAGATCTTTAGACACATTTGAACCCAACCTAAGAAGTTTAGATTTGGAGCTTATAGTCTCCATTTTGCTGAAATTTGAGCAGCTATGTGTACTTTCTTATTTATGAGCAATGAACAAATGTTGTTGTTATTGCTGCTGCCAAGGGTCTTTCCACCTCTCTGTCTCTCTCCCTCTCTCTCTCTCTCTCTCTCTCTCAATCAAATCAATAACAAAGGACCGAATATGATAATGTTCGGTCCTCTGGGAGCAACGTGGCATCATGAGCATAAGGTCACTTTCTGATAAAATGACTGATCCTCTCAGTCCTTTTTCCTAAAGTGACTTTGTATTGAAGTCACCACACCATAATTATATAATTAGCGATTCACAGACTGACCATATACAGTATATACACATATATAGATATAGATATAGCTATAGCTATAGGAGTGTGTGTATAGAGGTGTATATGTGTATATATATATACATATATATATATATATATATTATATATATATATATATACACCTCTACTGCAGCAACAGCTGAATAGCTCGTCAATACCTACCTGTCACAGATACGACACGTCCTGTACCCATTACAAAGTAAAAGCATTCTAGAATTTATGTTCTCTATTTCTATTTTATTTTATTGAGTACAGAGGAGCATTAGAAGTGTTTAAAGGTTTATTATTTATGGTGATTTCCAATGTCAAACCCCTATGGAAAATATTGCCGCAGCTCCGTAAAGTGGATGACGTCATTGAAAGGCAACTAATGACATAAATAAAAAAATATGGTAACACTTTAGATTAGGGAACACATATTCAATATTAACTAGGTGCTCACTAACATGCATAAATAGCACACTAGCCCTTTATTAGTAATTATTAAGCCCGTATTAACACCTTATTCTACATAACCTTATTCTACCTCTATTACGACATGAATTAAGATTTTTCCTGATTAAGGTGTTAATACGTGCTTAATAATTGCTAATAAAGGTCTGATATGCTACTTATATGCATGTTAGTAAGCACCTAGTTAATGGTGAGTATGTGTTCCCTAATCTAAAATGTTACATTAGTCTATATTTCAATGCTGAAATCGCCCAATATCATCTCTTTAAATGACTTAATACACTTAATACTTCGTATCAAGTGGGTTGTTCCTGTGTCATCGATGATGTAATGATTACAGTTAAAGTCGACTCCATCACTCAGTTAAATGGGTCGTGTCTGAATGTCAGCACAATTACCCTTCATTGGCCAAAGCTGTCCTTGAGCACAAAATGAATATTTCTCGTTTATGTGCAGGGTCAGTTAATGTGTCCTTCAGGTTTATTGGATGCCGTCAACAGGGTGCAGACACACCGTGCTTTATACACACAAACAAATACGTTTGTACACACACCTACGCACACACAAAATCAAGGGAAGAACATTCCTTATAATCAAGCTGATGTTTACATCTTCTGTCAGTACTTGCTGCCAGTGGAACAGCCTTGAAACTCTGTCGGGATGAGGACGTACAGTACAGCTCACTCTTTTTCCACTGAGCCACACCAGGGACAACACTGCAGCAAAACCATCTAGAACAAATCCACCACAAGAAAAACAAAGCAGAGCATGTAAAGCAAAAGAATAATTCATCCATTACATTAAACAGGCTGGTCCCCCCCGGCTGCTTCCTGATGTTGAAGTTTTCTTTTTCCTGAACTCTGAGTAATTATTGCTTTGGAAATCAACAGAGGATTTATGGAAACCAATGTGGGAATTAATTCATTTCAGATGCTGAATTCCAAAACGCAGTATGTCGCTTGACATATATAATATAGCCTAATATTATCCCAAGATGCAACAGAGCAAGAAAGGAAGGAAGGACAGTGGAGTAGCTCTTTCAAGTCATTACAATTATAAATGCAAACTGTGTCTTTGAAAGTAATAATCCATTACTGCGCACAAGTAAATCTATATGTTCTGCCTTGATAAAAGTGTTCTGTTCTGTTGTCTTGATAATGTTTTTCTCAGCATGTACAGCTGGTGCATTGATTGGGATTGACTCACGCAGACATATAATCTTAGTTAATGCTTTGCATCTGGGTGTGTTGGGCCTTTGGCAATAAGAAAGTATAAGATATTAAGAAGTTTTCTTCTTTTCTTCTAATTAACCTTAATCCTCATAGTTGATATCCAGTGTGAAGTAGAACTTAAAATGTCATCCATAAACTCATCAAAATCGTAGAAAAACAATGTGTGTAGACCAAGTCGGGGGTCATGTTCGGGAATGCAGACCTTATTTGTCCTTGAATTCTCCACATGTTTGAATTGTTATGACAAGAACTTCTCCCCTCGTCTTCATCCAGGCTCCACAGCTCGGCACTCTGATGGGCGTCTATCTGCCGTGCATCCAGAACATCTTTGGAGTGATCCTCTTCCTCAGGATGACCTGGTTGGTGGGAATCGGAGGAGTCATTGGGACCTTCGTCATTGTTTTCATGTGCTGCACCACAGTGAGTGTGCTTCTTATTTTTACTTTGGCCAGAGTTGGCCTTCTTTTTTTCTTCCTATAAATGCATAGAAGAGGGGCAAGAGTGCCTTAGTAAAAGATGTTCACCATTATCACCTTTGATAAGTCATTGCAGGGCCACATATAGAGACAAACAAACATTCACACCTATGGTCAATTTAGAGTGACCAATTTACCTAATCCTCATATTGCATGTTTTTGGACTGTGGGAGGAAGCCGGAGAACCCGGAGAGAACCCACGCACACACGGGGAGAACATGCAAACTCCATGCAGAAAGGCCCTTGTTCCAACCAGGGCTCGAACCCAGGTCTTCTTGCTGCAAAGGCAAGAGTGCTAACCACTACACCAGCCATGTGGCCTTTATCAGTTTATATATGGTGACAAATTTAATTTATGGTTTCTACCACAGCTATCACTTTAAAACTGTAGTGTGTAACTTTTATACTTAAACAAACATCAGTTGCATTCACCAGTCACCTGCAGTGTTTCTACGACAGAAGCTCCACACTGGAGATTTATTATTTGGCTTAATTGACAGATGTAAGCTGTGTTTAAAAAAAAAATCACTTTATTTTTTTATTATTATTTAAACATTTGTAGTGTTGACAGTGATCCACTTTGCACTCTCCTCCTTGCAGAAGCTGAGATTTAACTGTCACACATGCCACTGCAGAGACTCATCGTCTTTCAGTCTGTAAATGCAGACATTAATTAGAACAGTAGACTCAACACATAAAGTATTGTTTATTGACCATAGAGAGAGAGACAGACAGAGAGATGGAAGAAGTTTTCTTGCATTTGTTTGCCGTAGCAGCTCCATTTGCAAATGTCATACAAAGATCCGAGATCAATCTGTAAGAAGAAGCAAAATGGAGGATGACAGACTCAGCGATGTTCTCCTGTCCCCATTTAATGTCATTGCCACAGAGCTGGAGTCATGTGTCAGTATGACTTTGTTGTTGGACTGACACCCTGCTGCGGCCCTACGTCTCTGAGCACAACAGACACTGTCCCACAGGATCTACAGCGCTGCTGTCACTGATCTGAGTGGCTGCTGCAAATTGATTGTGTTTGACTTGTTTGACGCAGTCGATTGTCATGGAACATATATTGTGTCTCCATCCAGAACGCTGTCATTAGTCGGTTGATTTTCTGAAAACATGACACATGTCACATGGAAAAATGTTCAGTCTGACAAGAGGAATCATTCCATTTTGATTTAGTGTCTCAATGTAGAGTATAACGCAGCATGGTCGATATCACTGGGCAGTTTAATTCCAACTGTGTGGTCTAGCAGCTGCCATGGCTGCTCGGCTTTTCTCTGGTTTGCACTGTGTCTTGCAGGGTTGTGCTGTATGTTGGCATGGTTGTGTGTTTGTGCAGCCTAGATTCTCCTCTCGCACTGAGCATATTTATAGAACATCCCCCTCAAATCCCAACCACTGCAAAGTTGCCTGCACAGACACACACACACACACACACACACAGGCAATATGCTTTACAATCATCGCTTTCCTTGTAACAGCGTGGAGACAGCTTTGAAAATGGATTTCACTTACTTGCATCGGAATGATTTTGAAGACGTTCTCTGTTCCGATGTTTTAAAAAGCAATACATTCCTTGCCATGAATTGAACGTGTCCCTTTTTGATATTGCTGTATTCATTTTATAAAAGAAGCTTCGATTAAAAAAAAAAAAAAAAAAAAACAGGAAGCAAGCTCATTTTCACACTAAAAATAATGGTCAAAAAATGAGGAAAGATGTTTTAATTACAGCTGGTGTATGAACCAGCTGTAATTAATATATCTTTCCTCATTTTTTGGCCTCATTTGACGGCAAGCCATGCAAACATGATTTGAGTATTATAAAAAATACATTTTAGTCTCTCTATTCCTCACTCACTCACTCATACACACACTCGCACACACGCACTTCTTATCAGTCACACCTAGCTCATTCAAAGCCCTGGGGCAATAAGCCTGAGCATGAACGGTGTGTGAGAAACCCCCACCTCTTCCCTCCTGAGCTCCTTACGTAACTCATAACCACGAGAGTGTGTGTCTGTGTGTGTCTGTGTGTGTGCGTGGATGCTTGCAGAGATCCCCACCTCAGTGAAATCCACTTAAAAAGCGAAGGGACTGTGCCCGCTGTAAAGCCGGATAATAATACAGTGTGACTCCATGTTTTATTCACACGACGGGATGTCACTGACTGAACACCTTTCAGTCATGAGATGCTCGGTCACAGCAACACACGTGTGTGCACCTGTAAAACAATCGCACGCTTAGTTTCTCAGCACGCGACATTTTTGAAAATCATTACTATGTGGAGAGCGTGCCGCCATGTGGAACAGCTTACACATTATATGCCATTATGGAGACACAAAACCAACCATTTTGGAAAGACAGTGCATTGGCATGGACAGGGCTCTCAAAGCTGGTTATATTCAACCATGTGCTTTGTGTGTGGCTATTTTTAGCCCACATAATGAATGCAGGCTTGTCACCAAGATAAAATGAGGTTTAATATTCTTGATGGAAAGTCATCTGTTGTTTGGCCTTCCTCATTACTTCCAGGTCTTGAATCCAAATGCTACAAGGGGAAGGGTGGTCTGCCCTCTGCTGTGACTCATTTAAATGCTAAGGACGCTTTTCACTCTCTGTCCCTTTCATTTTTTTCGCTCATCTTCTTCACTTGCATGATTTGCCGACCCTTTTTCATTTTGTCATCTCATTATTTCCCCCTCTCTCATCCTTTCTTATGTTTCCCCAGTCTTTTTCTCCTTCACTCACTTTTAGCTTACCATTTCCCCCTTGCTTTGCTATCTCTCTCTCTTCCTTTTTCTCACAGCTGCATCTTCATCTCTTTGGTGCTCAGCCTCTACCCCCAGCGTCGGACTGAAAGTAACAATCACCCCCATTTCCTTCGTCTCCTTCCGACAGATTTGTGTCCTACGGCACACTGTCCTGTGAGACTTCAAGGGATAAGCAGCACACTGAAAAGTACGCTGCATTTATGAAATGAAGCATGCCAATGAAGCACACTCTCAGGGCAGCCATTCCTGTCAAAACCAATTCCTGCTCAACACCAAGTTCGACTTAAGGGCAAATCAAGGGCCAAATTTGTCTGAAGCTCTGGGAAGAAACAGACTTAAAGTGTCCTTTGCGGTCAATGTCAGTGGTATATTATCTTGCAGACTTCTTTTTTAAGGAGGCAACAGACAAGTTTCATATTCCTAGGACTTCCTGTTTGGTCACATCATAAATACGCAGCTTTTGAAAGATACCAGTAAGGACACGGGTACTGAGCTGTTTGGTCCGCTTTAAACGTGTTAGAGTACCTTTCTTTAGATAGTCCGCTTCGTTTGGGCAGGTGTAAACCACACCTTCAAACTTTCCTTTTTTCGTCATTCCCCCGCCCAATCAAACCGATTCCCCCGGACTATCCTGGTGTTAAAGCGCCCTGAGTCCACGATATTCTCTGCAGTGTTGTAAATATATAATATTGCAATTATTTTGATGCTGTAAATTGAGTTAACACTGCTACTGACCTGGTGGAAAAACATTCCTGGTGTCATGTTTCTGGCACCATACACTGTGCAGTGTTTTGATGATTCAGGCCAAAGCGTTGCCTATTCCAGCTTCAAAATGCAAACCAAATATTCCTCACTTTTGACTTCGCTCAAAGGAAATGACTCATTTTTGTCAGATATATATACTGTAAGCTGTCTGCTGTTGCACCTCATATGGAGGAGACAGATGGCAAGCAGAATAATCTGAGGTTGTCTGCTGGCATGCTTCGAGGCCAGACAGCATGTAGGGACATGCCACTTTCAATGTAAAAGCACAGACTCCAGACTTCAGGAATTGGTATAGCATGAGCAAATCTCAGTATAATATACACTCTTTCATATATACTCTGACACAGTTTTAAGTTACCTGCATTTCCTGAAAATGGGACATTTAACTGGGCTACAGGCTCTGGGTCAGTGAGAGAAATACTGAGATGCTGATCATTGGACAGCATAGCACTGCTGCCCCCAGTGTCCAGTGGGCATTTGCTCACTCAAGGGCATCAGGTAAACTGAAGTGGGCTTCTTTGACCTTCAAGAAAAGAAAAACTCTGATAAATATTCTTTAATTTTGCTTTGTAATCTGTAGCTACTTGACATTTTGTCGCAGTACAACAGCAAAAAGTAATTTGACTTTCTGTGGTTAGTGCAAACTTTGCCGGATGGTCAGGTCAGAAGAATCCTCCCAGGTTTGTGACAGCTTTTGAGTGATGGTGTGTGATAATGTTCCTGTCTGCAGTGACACCCGGAGGGCCCATGTGGGGTAAAAGTAAAATGCTGCCAAAAAGTAAACGTAAAGAGGCCGATTGGGATTCCACCAAAAAAAAGAAAAGAAAATGTTTCGACAGTCCATCAAAAACTAACCAGAGTATAGAAGTGAAATCACCACACACCAAATAGACCCGCTATGATGTATGGCCTGGAGACAGTGGCACTTTCTAAAAGACAGGAGGCAGGAGAGAGAAGTGTCAGAACCGAAGATGCTGAGAATTCTGCTGGTAGGGTTGGACCGGGATGGACAGGATTGGAAATAAGTAATTTCGAGGTTGAAGGGTTTGGAAATAAAGTAAGAGAGGCAAAGATGGAGATCGTCTGGTCATGTATCTACAGAGATGATTCATGGATGATGTGAACAGAAGAGCTCAAGATGGACGTAGATGATCCACTGTGGCGACCCTTAAAAGGGCAAAGCTGAAAAGGGAAGAAGAAGAAGATTGAAATTTTAAAACTAAATTAAAAAAAAAACTACATTTGTAGTTTAGAGTGATTAGCAGATCTATTAGTGAAAATTAGACAATGGGGCTTGGAGGTAGATATTGTCAGCTAATGCGACGCCTGTCATTACATCAGCTGTATTTAGCTACAGTAGCTGACTCCATGTCTACCTGGTTTAGAAGCCTGTGAAAAAGTCATAAAAACGTAGATTATTTTTATTATTTAAATCAGATTATTTATTTATAATATATAAATATGTTTTATTCCTAGTTATAAAACCCACACTATGCTATATGCATGTTGAAAAAAAAAAAGATTACTGTAGAGTCAATAAACACTTCTTTAAAGTTTAGTTTTGTGTTTTGGCCTTTGCAAAGAGTAAATGAAAGAACTCACTCTCCAAACGTGGGAACAGTCACAATCCTACAAATGTAATCATTCCTTCAGCAACAAAGAGGATATTTTCTAATCAGTTTCTTTGGGTTTTTCTATTTTTAAATCAGCAGAATTACATGAAACTAACATGTGGCTCAAAGTCATCACTCTCAGTAACCCAGTCAGCATGTGGGGCCCCCATAAGTGTTATATTTGTGCTGACAATATGGGTCCCAAGCGGGTTTGTCCCACATAGACTTCCCGTGTTACTGAAACCATATGGGACCTGCAAAATTTGCCCACTTCAAGCCCATGTAGTACCCAGGTATCTTGGAAAGGGTACTAAGTGGGCATGGGATTTAAGTGGACAAACACGGGTGAGCCACCATGGAAACCACGGACATATTGTCACATGGACATGCTGGCTGTTCATACATTTCTACATAAATAATGTATGAATCTTAACGTAAACAAATCTGATATCCATGAGTTGTTGACTTGTTGGACTTGGCGCTGGTTTGACTTGTTTAATGACACTTTAATGACATAGTCTCAGCTGAGGCGTGTGCTATAATGAGTGTTCTCCTAGTTTGGGTAGTTTAACCATTAAACGATATCATTACTGAACACAATAACACATTAGCATAATGTACAGAAGACTTGGCCGTGCTAAAGGAAACGCGTCAACCACTGTGAGTCCATTGGTGTCTGACTGTTCAGTTGATTCAGTCATTCCGTATGCAACTGACTACCTCTGTATGACTCCTGCCAACATCAGATAAAACACTTAAACAATTACTGTCTTATCTACTGTGGTAGGAAAAGAGCTTATGGCCTCATTAGAACCAGATTAGAGAGAGGAACAAAGACCGGTCCTACTCACTCCTGACTGCAGATCATCAGTCCACCAGGCCTGCAGGTGACACTAACCACATCACCGTCTTCACAGGGACAGATGTAATCATAGCTGAACACAAGTGTCATGTCGTCCTGTGGCTCTGACTTTCTGCTGTGATACGTTTCACTGAAGTACTTGTCGATAAA
Organism: Solea solea; assembly: GCF_958295425.1. Lineage (NCBI taxonomy): Eukaryota > Metazoa > Chordata > Actinopteri > Pleuronectiformes > Soleidae > Solea > Solea solea. The sequence continues at coordinate 7,069,525 of NC_081139.1, read as the reverse complement.
ATACACTGTCTCAAATCTAGTACAGTGTACAGTGATGTAAATACAACATTTCAATGACCAATGAGTAATATGAATATTATATATCGTTAATGAAACCTTTTACTGGTAGTTATACAGAAGCAAATAACATTAAGGATGTATTACATTACTATGTACTGGATTTTAAGGCCAATACCAACATTGCAGTATGAAACTAAAATAATGTTTGTTTGTTTTTAAAAAAAAAGTTTGAAATTCTAAAATGAATACATACACCAACAATTTTAAACCTTTCATAGAACCTGAACATGTACTTCTCTTTTAGACAGTATGTACTATATCATCATAGAAAAGAAGAAAAGGAACAAATCAGGAGCTGTATTTGTTTTTTTTGTTTGTTTTTTTACCAGCCTGCTTTCATCTTCTCCTCATTTTTGTTCTTTGTCTCTGTCACTTCCTTTCAAATACAGACAATTTAAAAAGACACTCAGATATTCAGCAACTGCATTTGAAAGAATAATGAAATCTTCTTTGTATTGTGACATGCACAATCCTGTCACACACACACACCACAGTATCCCTCTCTCTGTCTCACTCCCACTGTTCCACATTTTGCGCTTTTTTTAAAATCTTCTCATATTTTCTTCTGCTCACTGCCTGCCCCTCTCTTTCTCTGCAGGGCAGTAACATGAGAATTGCCTGAATGTGCTCTGTCAGTTGTTGACAGGCCCAGAAGTAAACAACCAGGCAGCTGTAGCATTGTTTTTGAATCGTTGCTGTTCCCAGGTGAACTCTGATACAGAGATCACTCTGAGGTGTTTTTGATGTCGTACACTACAGAGAAAACTACGTTCAAATGTTGCGGCATCACTGGGACAACATTGAAATGCACAGAAGGAAACTTCTGCTGTTAGTTGTCCTTCAATCAGAGCAAGAGCAGAAGAACTAGTTGATGATGTTGTGAAGTGTACGGAGAGAGTTTTGCACAGTAAATAGCAATGAGTAGTCGTGATCCGTTACTGACAAATACACACAATTAAACGCAATAACAAAGGGCAACACACTGGCCAACTATGAGTAATCCAAATGGCAACTTGTCGTGACATCATGCATCAGCTCAAGTTTCACGATTTGGCCAGTTACATGTGCCATGCTTTATCGTCTTTTTTTCCTCTAAACAGGAACATGATTCACAAAATCAACATCATGTGCTATTAAAGAAGACTCCAAACTAGCAACTGAGGACATAGACTCCTCAAGAAAATATATGCTGGCATTATAATCCAGTAAAAACATAGTCTCATATTCCCATTAGCAACCAGTGCAGTCACTATCCTATACAGTCTATTCCTATTCCCTGCTTGGCTTCAGGAGTCTATGTCAATGTTTTTATATACAGTCTAATGTAGTATTGATTTTTTTTTTTGCCCCAGAACGTGTATCTGTCATACTCGGCAGTAAACAAATGTGGCTGTGCATTTGCTCTGTGCTTCAGGCGCCAGGACGTCATGCAGCTACAGTGTTTCCCAATCCTGGTCCTCAGGGGCCCTGCATGTTTTAGATGATGCCCCCCCCCCCCACACAGACCTGTTCATTTGAATCAGGTGTTTCTCCGTTGCCCGTTAAATTCAGTCAAAGTTCTGTCACAACAGCTGTCCAAGACCTTGAATATGTATAGGGATTTTTATTGATTTAAAGAGTGCTGGAAAGGGTATTGGCTGATGTAAGTACACCACTCAAACTACCACTTTTAATAAGGCTTGTCATTTCAATATTACATATTATATTTAAAGGGTCCAGTGTGTTAAAAGTTGTTCTAATGGTAAGACTGCAATAGCAACCCCTGACCAAGGGCATCAGGGAACCACAGATTCCTTCACATACAGAAGGGATGTCATTCTTCTTCATGTGCTTCGTAAGCATCTTCTTCCCAAAGTAAAATGCTCTGGCTTTACAAAATGGTGGCATCTGTAAACTACATTTAAAATGCTTATACTAAGGGATTGTACACTAATACAAACGTAGTTCAAGGTAGTATATTCCATTTAGACCACTAAACCCTGCTCGGTGTTACACACTGTACCTTTAAATGTGGGCACTTCTATATGTGAAGAACATTTTTTACTTACATGAATCATTTTCCACCATGCACAGCGCTGTCACTGAAAATGGCAGCGTTAGTCAGGTTTGTCCAAAACTTTTGTCCAGACCGAAATATATCAACAACTATTTGATGGATTGCTTTGAAAATCTGCACAGATGTCCACAGCACGCTGGGGATTAATGGTAATGACTCTGTCAGGGACCGTGCAATAAAAGGTCAAAAGGTCACAGAGCGTTTGAAAAATGGGATATACAGTATTTCACCCCGAAATTGAGAGAAATACAAATGGATGACAAACAAGTAAAGTATAAAACTGGACGCATTTAGAGAGGTCTAAACTAAAGATAGCCCTCAGCCTCAGCTGTGCTTCTTGTTCAGTGGTAATTGGCAAATATGAGCATGCTTAAATACAGTACATGCTGCACCTGCTTATTCAGGTCATTCCATGTGTGGCCGTCGATGTGGCCGCGGGGGGGAAAGGGTGTGTTGGGTCATCCACTAAGCAAAAGGTAGGTGGTTTGATCCCTGGCATCTCCAGACCACATGTCACAGTGTTCTTGACACTGAACCCCAAACTGTCCCTGACAGCTGTGCTGGCAGTGAGTGAATGATGCTGATAGGAAAAGAAAAAGAAAGACGCATTGTTTGAATGTGAATGTGGCTCATAGTAAAAAGTAAAAGTGGTAAATTAGGATGAAAATACAGCCCATTTATCCTAACGCTCTTTATCCTCTTCTGCCCATCTCCACTCTTTTCATTGAAGGTAAAAAATGGACTAAATCAACCAGGATAGTAAACAATATTCCAGCTAGTATGTTAGCGTTGCCATTGTGAGCATGTAAACACGGTGACATTTACTCGACACTATACGTTTTCAAAGAAATGCAGCAATCAGCTTTTCATATTCATGGTAACATGGAATCTGTAAAATATCTTCTGATTTTCTTTTTCCTTCCCCTCCCTCTCTGTTTAGACCATGCTGACTGCCATCTCGATGAGTGCCATCGCTACCAATGGAGTAGTGCCAGGTGGGTGAGCAGACGCTGGCACCACACAGCCATCTCTGTTTGACGCTGTCCGCTTCTAAATTTCTCTTTTCACTGATTGCTTTTGGCACGTTGCACCCAGCACAGCTTGATAGCACCAGGAAGCCTAAGTCTGGGATCTTGTGCACTTTAACTTGTTGTTTACAACATTATTTACACAAAATGAAGCGTTGGCCATATGCCTGAAATGTAGAAGTTGATGTGAGTGAATCTGTCTTGACGCAGGAATGTACACATAAATGTTATAATGTAACTACGGCAGTCAGTGGTTTCTTTTAAAAGCCTCTCGGCCACTGCAGTAGATGCTGACATCTCTCATAGGTTCTCTTACTTTTCATAGTAATAGAATAAGTACATATTAACAAACTACTACTTCATCTATGAAACACCTGTCTTGTAAACCAGTGGTCCCCAACCACCGGGCCGCGGACCGGTACCGGTCCGTGGATCAATTGGTACCGGGCCGCACAAGAAATAATTAATAATTTCCGTTTTATTTATTATCCAAGTATGAGCAATCTTTTATTTTGAAAAACCTTTTATTTTGAAAAATGACCGGATTCTCTCGGTTACATCTGTGCGCCAAACTTTAACGCACAAGCTAGCAAAATGAGTAAGAAACAGACGTCTTTGGAAAGTTTCTTTGCGAAGGGGAAAAGGCCCAGTGAAGAGACAGAAGAAGAGCCTCCGACTTCCAAGAAAAAGAAAGCTTTTAACAGACAATACCAGGAGAGCTACTTGAAATATGGATTTATTGCGGCAGGTGATTCCCACATACCAAGCCTGCTCTGCATAATATGCGGCGACCGGCTTGCTAATGAGGCAATGAAGCCTTCAAAATTGCTTCGCCACTTAGAGACCATTATGGTGAGTTAAAATTTTCATGCACTTTATATTCGTTTTTGTGGCGTATCGGTATCTTATTTTGCAGGCATGTTTAAACGTTACCATAGCAACTAGAGTTAGAGAGCGTTAGAGCAGTGGTCGAGAAGAGGAGAGCTTGTGAGTCTTAGCGCGCACACAAACATGCAGAAGCGTGATCTGACGCTTCAAACTTTATTTCAGCTGTTTATTATTATTAATAATAATAATAATAATAATAATAATAATAATAATAAATAAATAATAAATAATAATAATATATTACAATATAACCAGCCCCCCCCCGGGCCGCGGTAAAATTGTCAAGCGTTGACCGGTCCTTGGTGATAAAAAGGTTGGGGACCACTGTTGTAAACCATTGTTTTGTTTTTTAAAACATTCTGACTCATCACAAAATTATAATATTCACAAATCATTCACTTCCTTGGACAATACATTCATCCCCAGAAAATATCATCCTTTATTTTTTTATATTTGCTTACAGACAAAGACAAAAAATATATTTTTGTTTTTTTGTTTTTAGTTGTGCTTTTTTTCTCCAGACACTGATTAATAGATTTTCCGTGTACGGTAACATAATAAGTATATATAAGTAAGTGTGTTTTACTTAATTCAGCCCATAATTTGTTTCTCTTGTTCGCATGAGAAAAAACATTTTGAGTGATGCATCGTCCGATTAACGATTGAAACAGAAATGGAAGCATGTAAAACGTTTACATATTTACAGACACACATGACACACTTTGTTTGATTGTGTGTGTGTGTGTGTGTGCACAGCTGGAGGCTCCTACTACATGATATCCCGTTCCCTGGGTCCCGAGTTTGGAGGAGCAGTGGGGATCTGTTTCTACCTGGGGACCACCTATGCTGGAGCTATGTACATCCTGGGGGCCATCGAGCTCCTCCTGGTGAGAAACATCCTCTGTGCTCTTCTCTCAGTCTGTCGCTGTCTCCCTCAGAGTGTCCGATTGATCATTTCCCAGTTTTATTGAGACTGAATTTGTACCATTGCCATTGCAGTAAGACCAACGTACTAGATGAGCAGCACAAGGATGAGCATTTGAAACATTTCAGGAATGAGGACAGTAAATGAATGTTTTTAAAAAGTCTACTTTGAAATCTTGACATCTGGATTAGAGCTGCATCATATGGTCAAAAAATCATATTGTGATTATTTTTTGGCAGATATTGTGATTGTGATCACTGATTTTACATTTCTAGAGTCTGTCTACAAACAAATCATGTTTTCTCATCGGATTTTTCATGATTCAGTTTCACAAATTTAGATGAATATCAAATGATCAAAGTTAAATAAGTCCAAAAGACATAAAAAACAACTTGTATTATTTTGTACAGTTTTCTTACACACTCCCAGAACACCTGTCTTCTTCTTTTTTCTTTCGTGAGAATGTAAATTAAAAGCGGAGACAGATCACAGCGCAGCGAGTTGGTTCATGTAGATGTGAGTAAAGTAGAGAACTGTCAACCCTCCACTGTGCAGCCTACTTGAAATGACATCTATTTCAAGCTAATTCATCCGTGGTGTTGCTAGGCCACGATGAGCTGAAGGGAAAATGATGGGACAGTGCTGTGCGGTTTGAGAGGGTTGACCACTCAAATCTCAGCTTTTCTGGTCTTTGCAGTGAACCACGAAACATCACACTTCACCATTTTGTCATGGTGATAACACTGTCACAAATGCTGCTCACACAAGGGCAGAGGTGTCAATGTGCAACCATTGTACAATGACCATAAGAGAATGTGGCCCCTTACATTAAAAGAATATATAGAATGTTTTTGTTGCTCTGGTCCAAAGAAAACCGATGCCAGTGTTGGACATTGTTCTGAATTGAATATAAAAGGACTTAATGATAGGCAGGCTTTAAAAATGTCTCTGACTGTATCATCTCTCAAGTCTTTAAAGGATTTTGTTCTATCTTGTACATGCTCACTTTCTCACATTCTCATTTTTATGTAACTCCAATTAGGCACAATCTAATCTAAGAACAGGTTCTGAACAGGTTCATCTCATCTGCAGTGGCAAAATGATGTGTTGCATAACAGCTGACGATACAGCGCAGTAAAAAAAAATAAAAGTGAACCAGCGAATGTGACAGAGCCACTGAAACAACATTAAAGTCAGCGATGCAAAGCCTCACAATGTGAAAACAGAGTCGCTTCCCCCTCAGATTATTTCTCTCCTCACTTTGCTTTGAAGCTATTTTTCTCAGGCAGTATGTTCTTTGTCGAGGATTCTGATAACTTGATGAAATGCAGGGATCTTTCATCTCCTTCTTAATTTCTCTCCTCCTCCACCTCCTCTAGTTTGCATCATACACTTCTTCTACTGCAGCCGTTGCTACATGAAGTAATGGGTAATTATGCAAATTCTGCATTAGCAGCAGCTCAGGACACTGGCGGAGTAACAACATTTTCTTTTCTTCTTTATTTTCTTTTGAAAATACTCTTGTCACTTTGGTATGCTGTTACCAACATACTAGAGAGTGTTGTTTTGTAATTCACCTTCAGGATATGCAGAGTTTGATCATGCCGAGAGGTTAATTCTGTCTTCTGGGTCAAAGCTGGCTCAGTTTCCATTGTGAAATAACAATCCCTGCAGAATTGTGAGGAGGGGATCTGAAGAAGGCTGATTTGAATATGTTTCATCTTTCCACCCAAGCTATGAACACAAACTGCTGCTGCTATTTTGGGAAGCAAGATCAGTTCACAGCGAAGCAGGAGATTTGTTTGCCTAGTGATATGCTGTTCTTAGCATCGCTCTCTTCGGCCAAATGTCCGAGCAAAGCTCGCTCCCCTAATATTCCTATAATATTGCTCTTTATGGGGATGAAGCTGTTAGGGCAAAAACCAAATAATTGAATAAAAGGGAGAGGGAGAGAAATTCCCATGCTTATGTAATGGGCCCGGCATGAATCATCCAAAGCTGATGGCAGGATAATTAGGGGTTTACTATTTTATATACTATTCTTAGATTGACCCACAGTAACTGTGTAATAATGGCAGTTAATTTTGCATATTAATGCCGTGCTTGAGGTCTTTAATTAAGCTAAATTGAAATAGCAGCCATTATTTATGTGCGGCGCTTCAGGCTCCAGCAGAGAACTGTCAATGTGAGCATCACATGCCCTCACACTTCACAGAGTTGTCCTCCTCAATCACCTCATACCTCCCTGCCTCTCTCACCTCTCTTTTATTAAATTTCTTCTTCTTTTTTTAGCCAGTGTAAAAATGATTAAATTCCACAGTAAACAGTGAGCTGAGGAGGAGGAGGAGGAGGAGGAGGAGGAGGTGTGTGACCTGAAATCTGCCAGCTTTATATCCCCAGACAGGCCAGGGAGAAGTGAGGAGAGAAATTAGATGAGTTGTACTCCCTAAACCACTGCCACTAAGATGTCATGGAGCTACAAGGACATTGTGCAGAAATTTGGAGGAAGAAAAATGCAGGTGGACATACTGTGTATATGCTAATGTAAAAAACAAATGAATCTCTCTCTTCCTCAGATCTACATAGTTCCCCAAGCAGCCATCTTTCCCTTGGAAGGGCTGGAAGGTGCCGAAGGGGAGGCGGCCCTGCTCAACAACATGCGGGTTTACGGAACCATCCTGTTGACCTCCATGGCCACGGTGGTGTTTGTTGGCGTAAAGTATGTCAACAAGTTGGCCCTGGTGTTTCTGGCCTGTGTCATTCTCTCCATCCTGGCCGTCTACGCCGGCGTCATCAAGACCGCCGTCGAGCCTCCCGTGTTCCCGTAAGCAGTGATACGAGCTTAAAAAGTAGTGTCCGGGTCATGTCAGTGATTTTATTTGAACATACGACTTCCACCTGCCTGACACTGAAATATAGTCATCAGGACACTGATGAATCAACAGATATCAGTAAATGAATGCTCCCTGTAGATAGGGGTGGATATCGAGAACCAGTATTTAATTGATAGGGGTACGTTATTGGTCATTTTCAAAGTATTGATGAGCTTTTCTGCTCCTGCAAACAACCGTGGCAGTCTCTGTGCAGCCTATTGACAAATATCGCTATCTTTAAGCAGTATCTATATAGAAGTATATATGATATTGATAATATCAAATATATGATGTAGATTTATTGTTGTTTTAGTCTTAAAGGAATACTTCCCAACCTCAGTTTCCCCTGAGTCGAGAAATATCTTCATTCTTTTCTTCTGATTTTCTGAGGTTGGGAAGCACAATTTTTCAAAAATACTCCCCCTATTCTAGTAATACAATGCTAAATGCAAATCTGTGAAGTGTTCCTTTAAGTGAAATGGAAAATAAGTATAAGTTAGAGTGTGTCGTCTGCTAACCAAAAGTTCTATATCAGATTATTTTGGTCTGCATGCAACAAGACACTGAGCCCCACTTAGGTCATGGCGACTGTAGCAGTAGAGTTTGAATATCGATAAAGATAAGCACCGGTGACTCCAACAATGCTCCAGCAGACATGTTGTGTCTCTCCCTCTCCAGTGTGTGCCTCTTGGGGAATCGCACTTTGGTGTGGAAGACCTTTGACGTGTGTGCCAAAACTATGGAGACGGCGAATGGGACAGTGACTACCCAGCTGTGGCACATGTTCTGTGATTCACCTCTCCTCAATGCTACCTGCGACAAGTTTTTCGCCGCCAACAATGTGACCCAGATCCAGGGCATCCCAGGAGTCACCAGCGGAATCCTGGCAGGTTGGTTCATGCAGTCGGGGCTTCACAGACAACAATGTGTACTTTTGTTAATCTGTAGGCCAACACAATGAACACAACGTTTTTTCAGATGCCATTGCTACGTACAGAATGGTATATAAACAAGCTTGATCTGTTTATAATATTGAAATAATCAGTCTGATAATACTGAGCTTTTTGTACAAAAATAATGTCCCCACTTTGAAATCTATAAACATTATAATTACTTTACATTATTGTAATATACATTATAAGGAAGGATCTTACTGATATCGTTTGCTATCTTGTAGTGTATTGACACTGTGTGGTGCTTTCTCTCGTTATTGTACCATAGTGTAGATAGAAAACTATTGATTTGCATGAGAACATGTGTTTACTGTACAGTATGTGTTAAGCTATAAACCAAAACACCATTTTCCCTGTATTGCAATTTACTACATTTTTCAGAGTCGCCATGTGAATTTATGTAGTAATATAAAGGTACTTAGTTTTGCTCAATGGAGATAAAGCCCTTACATTTCCCTGGGCTCACTTAAAAGAAGAAGCTGGGAAAAGCCTTGAGTCTGTTTTTTACAGAGCAAACAGTGAACCCTGAGCTCAGGATTGAGATTTTTCAAACCAGTGTCCCTCAGATTGGTTTGATGTTGACACGAATCAACACAAACCAACCTCCAATGGCATAGTGAGCGTAGATGGCCACACAGTGAATTGAAATGTTTTACATCATAAGAGAAAATACACATTAGTTTGTTTGCCCTCTTTACCGAGGTACATTGAATCCATATGTTGTGTTGTATGTTTAAAAGGTTTCACTTATCACAATAATGTTCACATGAAATCATTCCCGATCCTCTCGCCCGTTCAGAGAACCTGTTTGGGACTTACTATGAGAAGGGAGACCTGATTGCCAGGATAAACATGGAGTCAGTGACAGAGCAGGACGATCCTTTGACCAACTCTAACCGCTACGTGTTGGCCGACATCACAAGCTTTTTCACACTGCTGGTCGGCATCTATTTCCCCTCTGTGACAGGTGAACATTTGATATATTTTATATAAGTATTGCTTATGTTTACAGGTTGGGGGTCAGGGCAGATCTTGGCCAAGAGGAAAGGAATTTGTAAGTGGAACGTTGCTGGTTCAAATCCAAAAGGCCAAGGACTGGGGTGCCCCTGAGCAAGATGCCCAATCCCCCATTGCTTATGTGTGTGGGGATGGGATGAATGCGGAGGTCAAATTCACGATCAATAATTGGTGCATCTGCAAAATCCATTCATTCTAATTCTACAGCTAAATCCATGTGTAGATCTAAAATTATAAAAGGTAAAAGAGTGTTTTTTAATTCATTCCTGTTGTTGGATAATCTGCTGCTTGCTTGCTTGCTGCCATGAGTGTTGTTTGCGTGTAAATCTACGACCATGGTAATGTTCTCCTCTTGATAATCTCTTCAGGGATCATGGCGGGCTCTAACCGCTCCGGAGACCTGCGTGATGCTCAGAAGTCCATCCCCGTTGGAACCATTGCAGCCATCACCACCACATCCTTTGTCTGTATCCTCTCAATACTGCCCTCTGCAGGATAAAATGAATTACTGCACCAACTTTTAAAAAAGAAAATATTTATTGAGTCAATTATTTTCAGACAAATATACTCACTTCGATAGAATTAGTCACGTTTGCGTTTTTCTTTTCTCTAAGAGCTTGTGTTTCAAAACTTGCTCCATCAGCTCAAGTAGAACATACTCATTTTGCCAAGTTTAATTATTAAATGAACTCTCCCATCTCTCACTTCTAAACATACTCCTTCAGTTCCACTCAGTTAATGTCAATCACTGGTTCAGTTTCAGCAGGACTTGAGGCAACGATGCATTGTGGTGTTTTTTTCTCTCTGGTGTAACAAAAACTCTCTGATTGGACCACACGGAGCACGAGCGCCGTGATTAAAGGGCACGAGAGCAGGAGATCATGCTGACAGACACCATAACTGCTACAATACCAGTTTGATTTTGATTAGCGGTAATATGTGTTTGAATGGCACAAGTAATCGCGGTGGTCTGTCTCCTGAATCTGTTCTCTCCCTCGGTTTTAAATAAATCAGCTGTTGAGCTTTCCATCACACTCACATTTCATATAGTTTCTAGTCTGCGGTTTTATGTGCTCTTATGCCACGAACGATGAGCACTTCACTGTGTCATACAGTTTTAAATGAATGATTTTTGTAGCCTTAATTACTGCAGATCTGCAGCTGCGCACAAGAGCAGTCTCTGTAACCCAGAGTTTTCCTATCTTTATTATTTATATCTTTTATTTATAACGAGAGTCTATGGTTATGATTTGTGTGCCCCAAAGGAACAGGAAATACGTCACATGACCGCTCACTCGCTGTAAATGAACTACATTTACATGCAGATTACCCACGGCACTCACGCTCTGTATAATGTATAGCTGGTTTATTTAAACATTCGTGTTTTTGAAAAATCATTTTATGTGATTCATATCTTCGTCTTCTTCACGTGAGACAGGTGGAGCGGCAGCCTAGCGCCCTCTATTGATGATACCAAACATTATTTGGCTACTACATGCAGTACAAGGCAGATGCCTCCACGTCTGAGGCAGCCACATTGAGTCTCTCAGTAATCAGTTTGGGGTCTAAGCAAATTTGATTAAGACATCTAATCACATTATTGGGCCGCCCGTGCAATCACAAGTTAATAAAGCAAAGGGATATTAGTTACAATGTCACTGATCTCTGCGATATTACCCTGCACAAAATCGATCCAAAGTCTCTCCACAGCAAATAAAGATAATAATAAATCATTGAGTGCAGAGGCTTATCATTTTTGTAATTGACTCCTGTTAATCACTTAGTGGATCATGTCTGAGCAGGTTAAATGAATGTTAAAAAAAAAAAAAAATCCAGTCTGTGTGACATAAATTTCCCTAATCCATAACTGTGTAGACATGACCAGCGTGATTCTGTTTGGCGCCTGCATCGAGGGAGTTGTCCTCAGAGACAAGTGAGTTCATTTTTATTATGTCTTATTATTTGTTATTGGTGATTCAATGAAAAAAAAACAAAAAAAAACTAGATTTCATGGTCATGAAATCAACCTTCTCCCGTCTCTTTCAGGTTTGGGGAAGGGGTGCACGGGAACCTGGTGATCGGCACATTAGCTTGGCCGTCACCGTGGGTGATCGTGATTGGGTCTTTTTTCTCCACCTGCGGGGCCGGACTGCAGAGTCTGACTGGAGCTCCCCGGCTCCTGCAGGCCATCGCCAAGGATGGCATCGTGCCCGCCCTTCGGGTCAGTCTGTCTGCTGATTCACACGTCGTACATGACATTCCCCTCCTGACTCAAAGGGAAAAAAAATCCCTCCAATCAGACAGGTTTTTAAATCGTAGCGGTGTTGCTGTGTTTTCTGTGTCATCCTCCAGATCTTTGGCCATGGGAAGGCCAATGGGGAACCCACATGGTCGCTCCTGCTAACAGCTTGTATCTGCGAGACCGGCATCCTCATTGCCTCCCTGGATGCAGTGGCTCCCATCCTCTCCATGTGAGGAATCTAATTTACTGCAATTTTTAGGAACAAACAGTAGGAGATTTAAGAGTCGCTACTTTTAGAACTAAAGGGCAAACCACTTTTCTGCTGAGGTAAAACATAGAAATACCACGAAATGTAAATAATACTGAGAAAATATGAAATTTGCAACTCAATTATTTACCGTGTTTATTTCACTTGTAGCAATTACCTTATGCCACAATAACAATAAAGCTCACTTTTAGAACAGTCATTGATCTGCATTTTGTGAAATCACCAAATGATTTTACAGTAAAGATAAAGCTGTGCTGTTTTTCGTCTTGTGTTTGTGTCCTATAGGTTTTTTCTGATGTGCTACATGTTTGTGAACCTGGCCTGTGCCCTGCAGACGCTGCTGAGGACTCCAAACTGGAGACCTCGCTTCAAGTTCTACCACTGGTCAGTTCAGCAGCTGCTCAGAGAAATAAAAAGTGTCATTAAAGCAATTATCAGACGCCTGGTCTGTCTCTCACTGCCTGTCTCTCTCTCTCGCTCTGCACTTTCACAGGACTCTGTCCTTCCTAGGAATGAGCTTGTGCCTCACGCTCATGTTCCTCTGCTCCTGGTATTATGCCATTGTCGCCATGGTAATCGCCGGCTCTATCTACAAGTATATTGAGTTTGCAGGGTGAGTGGAACTGTTACCCTGTGAGAGATTGGATTCACTAGATGTCTTTCACCTTAGCTTGCTGTTGTATGCATTCTTTATTTTTTTTAAATGTGATGATTCAAAACCTGCACTATCCATCATTTTTGTTTTGGCGGTTTGAATGAAAGATTATGTGAAACCTTAGGACACAAGTACATAGAACATCTTAGAAATGACACCAATGGTAATGTTTTCTTCATGTGTAGAATGCATCTTGTGTCTCTCAATATTTAGTGTGCTTTATTTTTAGTTTTACTACATATTTATGGGAAAAACATTTATTTAGAGAGAACAGATCTCACACACATCAAGTTACTTTAGCTTATACATGTGACACACAATAAATAATATACAGCTTATTATACTGTCTGTTCTAATGTACATTTTCTTCAGTTTGCACATTACCCTACACAGCATTTATAGTGGCAGTGTAAACTGAGTGTACTGCTTTGTCAATAACAGACAAAATATAGAACAAATTACACACAAAGGGACATATAAAATAGACCCTCAACTTATTCATTCAACGAAAACAGTTATTGTGCTGCGGATGGAATGATAACATAAAAACATTAGCAGTAGTCAGAGCGGGATATCAAATATATTTCATAAAGTCTTCCATGTTTTGTTTCCACTGTGTGTGGGATGGGGGAGTCACATCCTTCCACTTTAAAAGAAGCAGATGGTGGGCGTGCAGTGCACATGATAGAGGTCACAACGAGATTTGTCTAAGGAGTCATCTTCAGAAAGAGCTCCAAAAATAGCGAGTCCAGTGTAGTATTTTACATTGGAATAATCCATGCCTTGTGCAACTAGAGGAGATGTGGACTCGTTTTAATACCGCATCCCCGCTTTTGTCTGATAAAGACACTCTTAAGTCCGTTTCCCATTTATGTGGGATGATGGTGAGGGGGGAGATTGTGTTTTTGGCAGACAGACCACTGTACAAGTTAGAAATGATGGCTTTAAATGATCGCACAGTTGTTAAAAAAGAGTATATATCAGAGTCCAGAAACGTCTATATTTCTATATATATTTCTTTTTTTTTTTTTTTTTTATTGTATTAATAGATTTGAGGTCTGTTTTATATGTTCCTTTGTACGTCATGTGTTCTGTGTTTGTCTGTTTTTGAAGAAGCAATAAATAAAGAGATACTCATTTACACTGCCACTATAAATGCCATGTAGGGTAATGTGCGAAGTGAAGAAAATGTCTGTGCTTAAATGTAGCTGTTTGAAGCTGTTGTGCGCGTTTTTTCACGACAAACACTAACTGCGTCGTCTGTGTCTCAGTGCGGAGAAAGAGTGGGGTGATGGGATACGAGGTCTGTCGCTGAGTGCCGCGCGTTACGCCCTCATGCGCCTGGAGGAAGGTCCACCGCACACCAAGAACTGGAGGTAGGATGGGAAAAAGCCATGGTCAGACATTCATGACTCTCCTCATCTTTCAAAAACTACAAAATGTGTTTGGGAATTCACGATAACACATCAACTCCTCATGCCGCGCTCTTTGTCTGTCTCTCTTCTCCAACTAGGACCTTTACTTAGCCATTTCTTTCTTGACGCCTTTTTCTGGCTTCTTCAACCTTTGCTACCTTGTTTGCCTCCCTTTCTTTTTTTCTGCCCTGTATTTTCACGTTCCCCCCCTTTTTACAGGCCTCAGTTGCTGGTGCTGGTCAGCACAGACGGTGAGCAGAATGTGGAGCAGCCTCGCCTGCTCTCTCTGACCAATCAGCTGAAGGCAGGGAAGGGTCTGACTATCGTTGGCACAGCTTTGGTGGGAACTTACCTGGAGAACAGCGACCAGGCGCAGCGTGCAGAGCAAGTAGGGAGCCTTTAACTCTCAGTGACAGTCTTCAAATCCAACTTTCTTTTCATATGATGGGACTTTGAGATTAAAGTGGACCTTATGGGAATAATAATAATACATGAGACATTCAGGGACATGCAAAAATAACATTTGGAAGTGTGATTTACCGCTGTCCTGTCCTTCTAGGCCCTGCGTAAACTGATGGAAACGGAGAAGGTGAAGGGTTTCTGTCAAGTGACTGTGTCTTCAAATCTGCGCGACGCTACATCCCATCTACTCCAGGCCAGTGGGCTGGGAGGCTTGAGACATAACGCTGTGCTGGTCTCCTGGCCCCGCAACTGGAAGCAGGGAGATGAGCATCAGACCTGGAGGAACTTTGTCGGTGGGTTACTGGGAAAGAAAGACTTTTTTGCTCAAAGACACTTCTCTGAGAAACTACAGGTTTCAGGCTCTTTTATGTCAAGCGTCTTTGTTCCTGAAGCTTATCAGCATGACAAAATCCCTGCCAGCTACAGTCGTTAAGTCGCTCATCCTGCTATTTAACCTCTCTGTTGAGGGAAATGTCAAAAGAAAATCCTCCTAATCATACATCCCCATGTTTTAAAAAAGAGGAATATATTTAAACAGAAGAGGATTTGCTGAGTCACATCAGAATTATTCATCAGTCACAAAAATTCAGAATTTGACCTAATCCACCAAAGCCATCGGCGACGTAAATAAAATGTTATGAAGAGTAGTGCATTACTAATACTCTTCCTCTCTACAGAGCTGGTGAGAGAAACCACAGCTGCTTCCCTGGCTCTGCTCGTCCCGAAGAACATCGCGGCTTTCCCGTCCAATGGCGAGCGCTTTAGTGAGGGCCATATTGACGTATGGTGGATCGTCCATGATGGAGGCATGCTGATGCTCCTGCCCTTCCTCCTCCGCCAACACAAGGTACTGTGCAATAGTTGTTTCCAAAAAAGAGAAAAAGATAGAATGTATGTAGGTTGCTAGCACAAAACTGTGAAACTACATCTGTTAGAAATGACGTTCTTCTGTCTCAGGTGTGGAGGAAGTGCAAGATGCGCATCTTCACCGTGGCCCAGTTGGACGACAACAGCATTCAAATGAAGAAGGACCTGACCACATTCCTCTATCACCTCCGTATCGACGCCATGGTCGAAGTTGTGGAAATGGTGAGTTTTCTCAGAACTAGAGTGCGATAAACAGGATGGCATTAAAAATGGATGTGACGCCACATCTGTCTGCACTCGGATCTCAGCGTGTCCATAATTAGAGACGCGAGACATCTGCCTCCGGCTCGTCCACTTGCTCCATCAAACATGTTAAGCATTCGTTCACAGGCGTGGAGTTAATGTCGACGCATGAGCGACCTGACAACTGGGCTACTGAAGCCGGCTGATTGGCAGTAACTACACCGTGGAGCACAGACTGTGCTAAGCCTTCAGTGTACTTTCCATAAAGTGCTTGTCAGGCTGTTGAAATGTTTGTCTTTCTAGCACAGAAAACACGCAGCGTGTCCAGGCGTGAACAGAAGCTTTTTACTACCTTATTACTTTGTGTTACATCTTACTTTCATTGTATCGAGACGACATGGGAAGTAACACACTACGACACACTGCAGACCTCACTCAGGTTACATTTCACGAGCATTTTTATCAACAATAACAGAAAACTCACGGATTCACACGGATTAACCAACCAAAACTGCAAGAAGAAGGGTATTTCTACTCTTCCTCTCTAACCAAAACACACATGAGAAAATCAGGATATTCAACTCAAAAGGTGTAAGATATCGTACTAGGCGTCCATGCTACTACAAGAGAGTGTTTTAATCCGCCTCCACTGACGACCTGATGCAGGAGGTGCTGTTCCTGGTGTTCCTGGTGCTTGGAACCTTTGTGTGGCTGTTCTGAAGAAGAGGGAGAGAAAGTAACTGCTTCTCTGACAGAAGAGATCAAGATGTAACAAAGAACATCACGAAAGCCTCCTAGCAAACACTGTCCCAACTGACTGTCGTCTTAAAATAGAAATTGTGTTTCCTGCGTTTCATCAGATGTAAAATGTAAACGTTACGATGGCTCTTTTGTTCCTTCACTGCAGCACGACGGCGACATCTCAGCTTACACCTACGAGAAGACCCTGGTGATGGAACAACGGTCGCAGATGCTCAAACAAATCAACCTGACCAAGACTGAGCGGGAGAGAGAAGTAAGACAGTTTGGTTGATTTTTGAAAACCGCTCGTTAACTTCAGGCGACTTGACGCGGCGACTGGGCATGATTTGACCTAACGTGACACATCAGTCCCTCTGGACACAAGTTAAATCAGAGCAGTGGCTCGGCACATCTACCGTCTATCGCTGTTGACTACAGAACACAGACTGTTTGTTTTTGTGGACAGCAGCATGATTTTGTTTTGATAGATGTGGAAAATGAAAATATTGATCTCTGTGTAAATTCCTTGTAGAATTGTTGGATTGCTTGGTCCTCTCGATCAATGAAGTTAAGTTGTGCAATGAAATGATCCTCACTTTTGCTTTTTACTTGAGAGGATGAATTGTTTGAGTGATTTACAGCAGATAAGAAACATAATAATCAAAGCTCATATCACTTCTTTTTCTCTCTTTCTCTCTTTCCCTCTCTCTCTCTCTCTCTCTCTCTCTCTCTTTCTTCCTCTTCAGATCCAGAGCATCACTGATTCATCCCGTGGGTCTATCCGCCGTAAACACCCGGCCGCTGTGACCACCCAGCTGAGTGTGACCGAGGAGCCGCCAGCAGCCAGCAAGGAGGAGAAGCCTGAGGAAGAGGTATGATCAGACCTCAAACTTCATATTTAGGTTCACATTTACAGTAGATTATTATTATTATTATTATTATAAAAAGGAGAATCAACATATTATATTATGTATATATAGATATATAGATACTGTATATATATATAAAAAACAAGCTGTCAGTGAGTTAAACTCATATAACATGTGTATGTGATGCTCAAGCTTGTCTTAAATAAACCTGGTGCAATAGACCTTTTTCACTGCAGATATTTGTCGATGAAATAGTGGGACAAACGGGTTTGACTTCTAACATTAATTAGACACCGGTGGAGGTGTGGAGGTGTCTTAGGTAAGAGAGAGCGGTGAACTTCTCGACCGGATTGATTCACACAATCCTGGAGAGCGAGAAAACGGCACACCATGAAGATGGTTGTTGAAGCTCAGTGAAGGACAGAAGTGAAGATCAGTATTCAGTAATATGGGTTCACACCAATGATGGAGAAGTATAGAGAAGACCACAAGGAGTTGCATCGTGTCTTTGTGCATCGAGAAAAAGCTGCCGATCAGGTGCCAAGAGAGGAACTGTGGTACTTTATGAGGAAGAGAAGTATGTGAGGGTGGTGCGGGACATGTTTGTTCGGTTTTAAACTGCATACATATTTAAATGATGTCTGCCTGAAGACTTTTAAAGCTACCAGTAGTTGCAGTTTTAGAGTTTTTAAGTATTTTTTTTTTTTTTTAATACATTTAATCTGGTTAAGCAGGATAGCCAATGATATATTTTGTTGAACTTTTAATTCAACTTGTACTTTCAGCACAGGCTAAATTAGTTCATCAATTAGATAAATTGAATAAATGATATGCTCGAGATCAGTTCTTTCTGGTATTTTATGTTTTAATGCTCTTGTTTCTGACAAAAAAAACAAAACAAGAAATGTGCAGAAGTAAAAACATCAAAAGTGTCTTAAATTGCAACTCTTTTCCCTCTTCCTCTCTCTCTCTCTCTCTCTTTCAAACACTGCATTCCTACATTACCACCTTAACTGTGACTCTTTCAACCTTTCATGTGGCGTACACGTGAATCCACACCCGTCGTGTTTTCCTCTCGTCTCATAGTCAAAGTCGGCCTCTCCCCCTGTGTCCTCCTCTGCTCAGGTCCAGCTCATCCATGACAACACCACGCCCGCCAGCCCCGCCACCCCGGCCACCCCGCTGACCCCCACAGAGGCGGCAAAGAGCCCCGGGGAGCAGGTCCAGATGACTTGGACCGAGAAGTGTGACGGCGAGCCTGAAAAACCACCCGGCGCAGCCACACCAGAGGGCATCAAAGACATCTTCAACATGAAGCCGTGAGTGACGCTCAGTGCATGTTTACCCGCTGTGAAGGTGAACTAGCCTTCAGCTCCTGACATAAAGAGCCTGGTGTGTCTTGTCCTCTGTAAAGACGTCAGCCTGAGCGCTGCCAAAGGTTTTAGGATTGTTCAGATTGTTAGAAGTTGGATTGTGTAGCTTATTCGTGTGTTTCTCTTCTTGCCACGCTGCAGTGAGTGGGAGAACCTGTAAGTATCGAAGTTCCTTCGAACCTCATTTGGTCCATTCACACATCTCATACTGGCCAAAGACCACACGCGTACATGAGGATGACAAACCTTGTGTGTGAATGAGCATCTGTCACCTCGTCAACAGCCTGGCGTCACAAAATGCTGCATCCCATCCATCTATCCATCCATTTACTACATGAGGGTCACGGGGGGAGCTGGTGCCAATCTCAGCTGACACAGGGCGATAGGCGGGGTCACACCCTGGATAGTTCGCCAGTCCATCACAGAGACACAAACAACCATTCACACACACACACACACACACACACACACACACGGGGGAGAACATGCAAACTCCATGCAGAAAGGCCCTTGTTTTCCGACCGGGGTCTCCTGCTGCATCCCATACTTTAAATTATAACCTGTCAAAGCCCCGCCCCCTTGATCGCTGTGTGAATCAGCTCCACCTCCTTTTTCCTGTGCTCTGTCGTCACTCAGGAACCAGTCCAACGTGCGACGCATGCACACAGCACTTCGGCTGAATGAAGTGATCATGAAGAAGTCCTCCGAGGCCAAACTCGTGCTCCTCAACATGCCCGGGCCGCCCAAGAACCGGACAGGTGACGAGAACTGTATCCTTCAAACAAAAACAAAAAAACAAGGTGGTTTACAGAGACGAGTATTTTAATACATTTAAAAAAAAAAATAAAGATCCATTGATTCAGATTAACCGACTAATGTAGTGCTATACAAATACACACTTAAAGGTTTATAAGATATGCAACTAGAGTTTGAAACAGGTGCTAGAATCCAAATGAAAAAGATTATTGTCCTCCTCAGAGACTCAAGGTGAGAGTGAATGGTTGTTTGTCTCTGATTCTCTACTTTATACAGTTCTTGCGATCGTCGTCCTTTAAGCAGTGAATGGTAATTAAACTAAAAATAAAAATTGCTCTGTGATTTGTTACCAGAAAAATATGGGAAAGAGGGATTATGATTTTTAATCAGACAGACAGACAGCAGACTTTTTAAATAACATTAGATGGTAATTATTATTTTATCTTTTTCTAATTATTATTTTGGCAGAATGTAATTACTTATGGCTCATGTGTGCGTCACAGGGCTAAACAGTTTTCTAGTCGGAATCGCAGGTTGAAACGAGGCTACCATTTAATTGTTCTTTTTTAATGTCATTCATTCATGTTGCAAACTTGAATTCATACTTTTAAGTTCCAAACTATGACAGAGAATGTGCGTCACTGCTGTGTCAGTGATAATTCCACACATAAATCAAACGCTGAAATATTTGGAATCATTAAAAGTTTATTATTAGTTTACGTGTCACTTAAAAGTGACGAACCAAGCGATTCTCGGCGCTGAGACTCTGCAGGTTTATGGTCTGGAACTTGATTATTTTGTCGAGTCTCCCTGCTCTCATCAACCTTGTTTCCTGCAGAAACTGTCGGTTTCAGCAAAAAAAAAAACGAACACATTACACACCTACTGCCCAGCATCGATAAGCAGACAGACACAGTTAGCAATTAAGTGGGGGAACACAGGCGAGCGGCGAGAGTCAGACGTTCCCTCGGGAGTTGGTTTGGCGATCAAAACAACTATAAATGAGCAGGAGTTACATTTGTCAGATGGTGAAAACACCAACACGGCTGAATGTTTATGTCGGTCTGTGTCAGATAAGCTGCCGTTGGCTTCTTTATAAAGTGATATGTTTGTCAGCAGCAGCAGAAAAATGTAACTTTAAAAAAAAATGTTTTTAAAGCTTCTGCAAATTTTGTTTATTGGAAATACTAATGTTTAGTTTATAAATATGGAAATCATTAAGTAATAAACATATCAAACATATAATAGACGTACTTCCACTTCCAGAGAGACAAAAAAAAGACAGAACTGTTTCTAATTAAAAAGAATCAGGAGGCAGATTAATGCACAAATGATCAGTTCATTTAATAATCCTGCCACAGAAATCAGCCATGAGCACTTTTGACCACATGGAGGCAGCAGAGAGAACATTTGTCCACAGTATATACTCATGAATAATCCTTTCACTGACTGCAGGTGTAATGTGCATACATAATGTGTTCTTTATATTTAGAGTTTCCGCCTGTTGCAGCCAAAAGACTTTGAAAATACTTGAACTGAACAAAACAGCAGCGAGAAAAAAAAACATTCTGGATCTGCTCTTTATTATAGGATTCATAGTGTAGTGATGATGAAATGCAACCCACTGGCCACTTAGATCTTATGTGAACTTGATAAAGTGAGGTCTTGTGCTGCTGTATGCTCCAGTATTTTACACTTTGTTCTCTTTGTGACCGCTGGCATAAACAAGGCATTTCTCTACAGACGGTTGTGCGTGAAAATCCCAGTAGCAGACCTGTCTGGCACCAGCACTCCATGTTCAAAGTGACATGATAGGAATTATCATTATAATAATAATAATAATAATAATAATAATAAATAATAATATTCTTTATAATAATAATAATAATCGTAATAATAAATAATAATCCTCATAATAATAATAATAATAATAATAAATAATAATCCTCATAATAATAATAATCATAATAATAACAATAATTATAATAAAAGCCTCCAAGCTGGATCTGGATCCTGCAGCCTACAAAGATGGGGACGCAGAGAATTCCATTTGCTTTCGCTAGTTTCTTTAACACCTTCTCTCTCAGACATGGAGTTCCTCGAGGTCCTCACTGAAGGTCTCAACCGGGTTCTCCTGGTCCGCGGAGGCGGCCGCGAGGTCATTACCATCTACTCCTGAAAGAGCAGCTCCTCCCACGCTGCCTTCCCTCCACCCTTCCCTCAGTCCTGTTTCTGTGCTCCTCCTCCTCCTCCTCCTCCTCCTCCTCCTCTCTCATCCACGCTGCATCATCATCATCATGACGCCCCCTTCCCTGATAATTTCTGTGTGATAATCCTCATCATAGCTCAGCTCAGCTTCAGCACCGGTGAGCAGAATCACATGCCCTTGCAACTAAAACCCTTCATTTTACTCTCATATGCTACTGTGTTTAGATGCGGTCTAGATTTGTTCTTAGAGACCCCCCCACCCCCCACACCCCCCTTTGGTAATCTGTAATCTACTGTAGTAACTAGCACTCAGTGAGGAGGAGGAGGAGGAGGAGGAGGAAGAGGTGGTGTGAGTTGATGGCTGACGTGTGAGTGCACCTGCATGTGTGTCCGTCTTTGTTTTAATCTCTGAAGACGATTCTTCCTTTCTTTATTTTTCAAAAACAAACGTGTGGCAGAGAAGCTGCTGACGAAGGAGAGCTGAGAGCCGAAGTGAGCTCCGTGTAGGTTTGATTTGCTCAGTCCTTGCCTGGGGATTATCCTTTAAGGCAAAAAGACTCGGCTACCTACAGCCAGGACCGCCAGCTACTGTAGAAGAAAAAAGAAAAAAGAAGAATATAGTTTTCAGCGTTTCAGTACGAACTGTAAAATCCACAGTGGTCATCACAGACTGTAAAGGCCCGTGGATCATGGAGCCTGTGGTATGATCTTTAACTTGCTCACTCCTTAGCATGAAATCCTTATAACCGTGTGTGTGTTCTTAACTCCACTTGTTTTGTCTTTCTACTCACCCTCCGATTATCTCACCCTCTTAGTGGCTCTTCATCTATAATGGCCACTGTTAGTGCCAAAAAAAACAAAAACAACAGAAGAAAAAGAGGCTAGCTTTAGTCTGTAGAGATTAACACGTAATTAAACTGTGAATAATGCATTTCCTAGCAGAAGGATGGTGTGACAGTGGAGAGGAGCGAGCGTGTACAACATCGCCCACCCTCGCCCCAAAAAAAAACCACACACACACCCACCCGAGGAGATCACCATTGCCAGCACCCTTTTGAACCTCGTGTGGATCACTGTAAATAATGTATGAGCTCTGGCGAGTTGTTCAGTACGAGTGTCGTTTTTTTTTTTTCTCTTTTCTTTTATTGTGACATACGTAACACCACTTTGATTTATCTATTTATTTATTTATCTATTTATTTATTTGTACATTGGCTTTATTTATTGGTTGGCCGTCGGGCTCCTGTCGCCTCGGCAACCGTCACCACACCAAGCACTGCGCCTGCACTGTCTGCCCACTGTGCGAACCACGTGAAACTTTGACGACGTCATCGGGACCACTGCTAAGTGTTACTTCTTTCATGGAGAGAGCAGATATGTCATTCACGTTTATAAATGTAGAAGAAGTTCCACGCGTCGATGATCATATATCGTTTGTTTGTTTTTGTTCGGTTCGGTTGTCGCTCAAAGACACCGCAATTTTTTTTTGCCAAATTTCCAAATGTGTTCAATGTGCCATATCAAAGTATTTTTCAAAGAGACATAGTGAACAAAAGTTCTATGGGTGGAAGAAGGTGTGATGAGACGTCAAAGTGAAACTAGCACAGTGATAACACAGTGGAATAGTTGGAATAGTCGTATAGATGATGAAAGAATAGACGTTCAGACCTTTAGTGAAAGCATCAAACTGTTGTTTTCGTCAGGTCTCAGTGCAGCGAGGACAGTGTCTCCTGTAGCTAGGAAACGCACTTTGTCCACAGGACTGAACTCTATGCAGTAGACTCTCCAGTGAGACTTTTTTAATCTAATCCAGATTGGCTGAGGTTTGAGCCCCACACATACACACACACACACACACATCACAGACTTGAATGACTTGTGAACAAAAATCATGCTTAGGTTCAAAAAGAAGAACAACATGGGAGGGGGAAAGAAAAGTGCATCTAGGAAGGAACGTGCAATAGTGGAAATCCGGACTCATGTGATCATGTTATTTATTTTTTTAACACATAATATTTTGTATATGTAGATTTCGTACGTCTTATAAACTCCAGAACCATCTCACTCTGACCAAGGACGGCTGTCACTTTACGTTAAACGAGTTCCTTTCTTCAAAGAAACTGTCGTTGGTCATTTGCACTTGTAGTAGAAATATAAATATTACACAGAAACTTATATATATACAGTATATATATGAATATATAGTATATATATATATAAAACATGGTAACGCAAAAGAAACTAGTTTCTAGGACTATTTAAAAAAAAACACGTATTAAATAAATGTTTTCAGTGTTGCTTGAATGTCGGACCGTATGTTGTGAATGCTGCTAGTATCAATAGATTTATTTGTACTGTAAATAGAGACGACTAAAGCAACAGTGAGAACAGTGAGAAGGGTAAAGACATACATATCAGCGGCGGTGGTTGTACCTGTAAACATTTGGCTTGCTCTCTCTCTCTCTCTCTCTCTGGACAGGGTTTCTGTGTTATTTGAAAAACTATACTGAAAAACCGTGATGCAATACTAAAGCCCGAGAGCAAACTCCTCACACACACACACATACCCTAATCCCTTTTACAAAACAAATACTCTATTCTAGATTCTCTGTATCTTTAACCCCAGATTATCCCCAGGTGGCCAGATTATCAATTCACCTGAAGAAAATGCCAAAAGATTTTTTTCAATAAGAACATTTCAGCTTAAATTTGCTGTTTGGGAAACCTGTGACACCTGTGACACTTACGCAGCAGCCACTCCTCGTTTTCTAACAATCGGTGCCAAGTCATGAGGATTCTTTTCTTTGTGAAGCTCACACAGAGGTTGTGTCGTGCTTTTTAGGTTTTTGGAGAACACGGCTGTTTTGGGATCATCTCCACAACATTGCCTGCATCAACTGAGCCTTTAAAATTTATTCAAAAGAGGAAAAAAAAAAAAATGTTTATTGGAGATGATTATTGGAGATGAATTTATTTATTGAATTATAAATGTTTTATAATTGCTGTTTGCATGGTACTATGTGGCAGTATTTGTTTCCGTGGTTTCTATAGTGACGACTTTAATGTTCAAGGTGGGGGGGGGGAGAGGGAGGTCAAACGTTCTCGTTGATTTACGCGGTTTTTGAGAACTCAGGAGGGTTTGACACGTGGCTCGACCTTGGCGACGAAGTCTTTTGCAAAAAAAAAAACAACAAAAAGTATGAGTTCACTATATTGTTCCTTGTTCTATTTCAATCTTGCTCAAGTAGTCTTATGTCATTGTAATAGGGGATTTTGAGTTTGCGAGTGAATGGGCCACAGGACCGGTCATTTCACCTTTTGTAAATATCTGTCACCTGAGTCAGAGACACTGTAACCCGCGCTCCTGTTGTCTTTCGTTGTACACTGTTCTATCACTGTGGACAAAGTCTTAGAGTTTTGTAAGATGACGTGCAATATTGTTCTCACTCTTATCTTCTCTGTTATCGTTTCATTTTTGCCACAGCTTTATTTTTATGCTCAGAAACAAGTGGAGGTGTCAGCAGTCAAAGCACTTATTTCACCTGAATGTTTGTCATCGGGGTTCAGTTTAACTGACCCTGAAGTGTTTGAAAGTGTTCATTCCAAACGTGGCTGAGACAGCAAAGCACTTTAACCATGAGGGGGCGCTCTGTGGCAGCATAAGTGTGCAGGCTGAGAGGGGGGGGAAACTGAGCAGGAGCCAGTCTGCTCTGTACTGGCTCTCCCACAGTGACCTCTGGTGGCACACGAGTGTGTTACAGCCAGCTGTAGCGTTGGAACAGCTTAGACTAAATCCCATCATGTGCTGCAGTTTTGATCAGCAGATTTTTTTTCTCTTCACCTCTCCGCATGCATCACATTCTTTTTTTCTTTCTCTCTTGCCAAACGTCTTTAAAAAGAATAATAGTAACTGTTCAATTTATAGTGCTTGTCACTCAAATCTGTGAGGTGAGCCTTCCCAGAATCCCCACATCCCCACCCACCCTGTCTGCCCCTGGTTGCCCTGGCCTCCCCATCCCAGCCACTAAATCCACCCCAGCTCTGTATTTTAAATGTGACTGCAGTATAATTATTTAAGAAGAAAAAAAAAAAAAAAAAGAAAGAAAATGATCAAAGAATATAAAACTCGCGCTTCCAAACCTGGCACTGGCTCTGCTTGCTCATCACAACACAGCCGACTCGGGGGAAACCAGCACGTCCCCTCTCCCCCAAACTGATCCATGATTTTAGATCAGATCCTTCGCCTGCACAACTGTAGCATGAGACGAACTCGCCGGTGATCATTACTCAGTCTCCATCCTTAAATGGATATCAAGGGCTCTGAAACACATCTGTTACCGGAACGAGGAGGCTTTCCTTTATGACACCAACAGAGGGGAAAAAACTTGCAAAAAGATTAAGGAGAAAAAAAATATATATATATATAATCCCAGATTTTACTGCTGAGAGGTCACACAGTCTGAAGCTCTGGTTAAGATTGTATCCTTCAGTATGTTCACAGAAGACAGATGTGCCTGATGTTGGCTGTAAAACAGCTGCACTTCCATTTCACACAGTCAAGCTCTCTGGGAATCAGATAAGAAAAAACTCGAGTGGCTGTGAGTGGAGTTCAAGCAGAGCCACGTTCCAGTAATGTTGTGTAACTCAGTGCATGCATGCAATTACCCTGAACAAGGTGTATTGAAATTATATTGGGTGTTTGTGGTATAAAAGTATTTTTTTTCCCCTTTCTTTTATTAGTTAGAAACGTTCCTTTCAAGTGGTTTTTGTTTTGTTTTTCTTCTTCTCCTTCCTTAGGACAGGCCAATCATTGTCTCGAAAGATGATTATTATAGTACAAGATTCTATTTTTATGGTAGATTTGTTGAGGTGTCAAATATTATATCTTCACATGAACTGATTACCAAAGTATATTTCAGTTGACGGCATAAATGACAGTGTGACAATTGTGTGCTCCAGTGAATTAGACAGACCAGTGAGTATTTTTGTTTACCTTGTACATTCATCAGTTGATAAGAGTTTAAAAAAATAATAATAATTGGAAGTGCCAAAAAATATTACATGTGACGAGTGATTTCCTGCATGGAAAAGGTGGCACGAATCTTAAAAATCTGCCCCCATTTCGCTCACCAGCTGTGAGTCATTAACTTTTAATGTCACATCCAGACAGACCTTTTTAAGAAAACATTTGAAGGAATTTAAGGAAACACCCTTCTAATTTTGTTAATACAAAGATTGACAAACCTCAACGTGTCCAGAGGAAGCAAAATCCATCAATCAGCATCTTTAAATAACACAGATTTGCATGTTTTTCTTTTGATTTGTTCAATCCTAAAATACTAGGTGAATTTAGAGTCTCACACAGCAGCCATTTATAAAAATGTACACTTAAGATTTGTGTAGTTTGACTAATTGACCCTTTTGCACAGCAGTTAATTTAAAAATAAAAAAAAGCAGGAAAAACAGGCGTCACTGATGTCAACGATGGTTGTTCGGTTCCTGCGAGTCAGTGAAGTGCTGCAGTGAGCCAGTGTGCACCCTGAAATAGTGGAATCATAATGGAACTCAGCCATCGTTAACTTCATCTTTCACACCTGTGACCTGTCACTAAATGGCTGCAGTGTTAGAGTTGTCGTTTCCTTTGACACCATTTGACCTTTTGAGGATCCAGTTTTCCTTTAATAACCAGTTGGAGGACATTTTGTCATATTTAATTCACTGGAGTTGTGGGAAACATTTTATATGGATGCTTTAAAAAAAAAAATGCAGCGACGTAGATTTATACACGGGATACAACTGTATCCAATCTTCAAATTGATCCCCCCCCACCCCCAATCTGAACCGACCATTTTACTCTTGATACTGTACCTAGTCTTATGGTTACACTGTAGTGCGTGTTCTTTTCAGTTCTGTGGGAGTGTGTATGTGTGTACATGTGCACTTGTAACTGCTGGGGGCAGGGGTGGCTGTGGGCGAGGGAGGGAAGGGGCTACGTGTAAATAAATCAAGTACAGTTAGTGTGGAAGTGTTTATTTTTGTGTCAGTGTAAGTTAAATATTCTAAAATAAAATAAACAAATGTATTATTCTCTATTGTGTTTCATGGTACATTGAAAAGAGGAAAAAAAAAAGAAGTAGTTTTATCTTACATTTCAAATGCTTATATCTCTATGGCTTCTGGCGATACCCGTTCCATTTTATAGATTTGTCAGCACAAAATGCAATAAACCAATACCATTTTATTACAGCAACTGTGTTGAGTTTTTAATCACAATTGTTTTGACAATGAAACGTGTTACAAATTAAAACTGTGCAAAAACCTATAAAACACGACAGATCATGGTTGGGAAAAAAAACCGAGGTGTTCTATAAGGGTCTAAATTATACAACACATGCAACATATCTTCATGTATCAAGATTCGGTTATCTATTGGCTAGTAATTGAAAATACAAATCGATAAGTAGTCTGAACAAGTTAAACCCACTGAGAACACTGCCCAGAGTAAAAAGATAAAAAAAAAAAAAGAAAACAAAAATTAAAAGCTTTTACAAAAACATTCCTACAGTCTACCTATACACAGCTGGTAAATCCACTCCAGAGGTTTGATGTGGTGTTTACTTGTGTAAGAGTAACTCTCATTAGGACACATAATTAATTCCCCACACCCTTCAGTAGTGTCGAGGATACATGGACATACTTGGGGCCTGGCCCATGTTGGGTCCCGGTCTGGGGGGTGGCTGCTGAGGAGCCCCAGGTCCCACCAGGTGGTTAAGAGATGGTCCACTCTGTATAAGCGTGTCAAGAGCTTTCTGGACACTCGGGTTGTCAAAATTGATACCTGAAGTAGAGTTGGAAGGCCTTTGACCACCGGGTACGACTGGCATGCGTCCCGACGGGGCGCCATAACCCTGGGGTGCAGCTAGAGGCGGGGCGGACATGGCTGGACGAGAGGGGTTGTGGGAAGTGGGCGGGCCGAGGGAACCGTAGGATGACGGGTGTGAGGAGATGGAGGAGATGCCGCCGACACTCGACCCCGCCCCGGTGCCACTGTTGAACAGACTGAGGATTTTTGCCTGCAGTTCCTGCTGATGGCTTGGATTCGCCGAGCTGCCGCTCGCAGCGGACAGGCCGAGGTGACTGGACTGTGAGGCTGAGTGAGCAGAGTGGGAGGACGGAGGAAGTCCTACAGCCGGGGACTGGGCTTCCACAGGAGTTGTGACATGGACTGGAGCTGAAGAAAAACATTCAGGTCAGAATAAACTTAGTGGAAAGTTCCTTTTTATATCACTTTCTCTCCAATTCAGCATATACACATTTGTAATGTGTGTTGACACCAAATACCATAACCCTCTTATGATAATCAGGCCACATGGATTATATGGCTGTAGACTTGTCAAAAAGAAGTTCATTGAGTGAGCAATTATGACCCTTTTTCCCAAGAGGACGTTCATTTTC
Organism: Solea solea; assembly: GCF_958295425.1. NCBI lineage: Eukaryota > Metazoa > Chordata > Actinopteri > Pleuronectiformes > Soleidae > Solea > Solea solea. The sequence continues at coordinate 7,040,171 of NC_081139.1, read as the reverse complement.
CATATCTGGTACTTATTCAACCTTTTAGGAATTGCGGTACTGAGGCTGACATCACAAATGTGTGACGCACTGGTGAATCTTGTCTGTGACCCATCCATCTTCTACTGGTTTGAGGGTCCCAGAATTTTCTAGATATCACAATTGATCTAGGAGTTACGTTAATGTTGGCGACAACAGGATGGTAACAGAGGGGTTAATTTTGTTTTATGCCCAAGGTCATTCTATACAGGGAACAGTAGTTTAAAGTTAGATAAATAAATTATATCTCCGACAGTAAATGGTCTGTATTATATAGCGCTTTTATGTTCTGATGACCATGCTTTGGACTGCAGGTTTTGACATCCATGCATACTGTACACACTGCCTCTGCGTCCTCCCGCAGCAGTTTGTGGACACATCAGCATGTGATGATTAAAGGAGCCTGGGATCCAAGTTTAAACCTTCTGTTTGGAAGATGACCCACTCTAACTACTGGGCCGACCCTCAACAGACTGAGGATGGACTGAAGAGCTTATAACGTTTACTCTTTCTGGGTACAAACAGAAAAATTATAATTATTTTTAAGAAGCGTCTTTTTAAAAGTTGACCTATAGTTCAAAACATTCTCGAGTAAAGAGGTCTTACCTGAAAGAGGGTCCGCAGCACTTCGCACCAAACGGGTTCTTTTGTCCTTCAGGTAGGCAATGAGACCTTCCAGTTCTTCCGGAGTCAAAAATCTGCATGAAAATCAGAGAACATCATTAAATGTGGAAGCTTATAAAATAATCAATGACTAACCAGTTAGTCTGGCTTGCCAACTGGTTAGCAAACTAGCCAGTTTTACATTGCGGAAATTTAAGCAAATTTAAGCAAATTATCACAGAAATAAATTCTTCACAGCTACAATTTCTAAGTGTAAATTCAGAATGACGACACAGTGCTGTGGATCAAGTCTAAACCGATACCTGTTTTCAGTCAGCAGAGTGATGGCAGTGAGAACAGAAACGGGGTGGCTCTCTCTGTCAGGCTCCCTGAGCAACACATCGTCTGCCATCTTGGCTGCTTTTCTGGCGATCTCCTCTCGTTCTTTTTCACGGTTTTCCACTTTGTATGTGTCATAGTTGTGGGCGACGAGCATCATGGCGTCCTGCATAGGCATGTTTCGATGTTCTGCGGCAATAAAGACATCAACAAATTTGTAATACGACCAAAGACACGACTTTGAAACACCAACCGACGGGTCTGTAGTGCAGTCACATTACCTTGCGGTGTGCCGAACAAGATGTTGACAGTGCAGGAGCGATGCACCTGGTGCTGCTGGGTAATGATGATAGCAAAGGGAGTGCGGGCTCGGCCTACATCCTCCAGAGCCTGAGTGAGGGACACTTCAGTGTTGAGGAAGATCAAGTCCACCACCATGCCCAAGTCACGGACCTTCCGCCCGACCGTCTCGGCATACTCCCTACAGTTGTGTTCAAAGCAGAGGTACAAACACACAAATGCACACACACACACACGCACGCACGCACACACACACACACACACACACACACGCGCACACACACACACACACAGAGGAGCCATATGAAATGAAAACGTGTCGTGTGCTGGTTGAAATTTTATATACAGAGGCCTCTGGTCACGGATCAGTTTTCTTCGTAAAGACGAGAGAGTGGACATACTTTTGTGCCTTGTTGACGACTATCACAGAGCAGTCAACAGGACGATCGCTGTCATAGCGCCGCTGAAGCTCTTCATAATACTGACGATACAGTTCATTACGCCGCCGCTCTTCAGGTCGGACACGGTCGTCTGCTGTTAAAAGGACATAAAGGAAAGAGTAACTTTGACATCTCTGAAGTCTGAACTGACACGAAAACAATGCAACAGTGTAGTAATTCATGGTTTAACCAGACTTACACTTTGTGAATTGAATAAGCATGCCATGATGTACATTTATTTTTTGTTATTTTGTCACTTTCTGTACATTTTCATACACAAGAATATACAAAATGATTCATACCCTCAGGCTCACGTCGTCCGTTCCATGGATCTCTGAATTGATCCCTGTAGGGTTCATCCTTCCTCCGGTAAAAGTCTTCTGCACCACTGCTGCTGCGTAAGTATCTGTCATAATCATCTCTCCTGAGTAAGATTATTTCAACGTCAGAAAAATATGTCTTCACTAAGAAGAAGGCTGAGTGCAGTACTAGTCACCTGTATGCAGGATCTCGTGGGTCTCGTGAATCTCTTGGGTCTCGTGAATCTCGTGGGTCTCGTGAATCTCTTGTGTCTCGTGGGTCTCCTCTGACGTCTTTGTCTCTGCTCTCTGAGCTACGGTAGCGGTAATCATTGTCACGGGAGTGACCGCCTGGCCTTGGCTCTCGACCAGAGTCCCTCCCATCGCGGCTGTCCCGTGGCTCCCGTCCATCTCGTCCATAAGCAGGTGAGCGGGATCGAGGCCGAGGATCCTTGCTGTCTCCATAACTGCCGTATGGGGCCCTGAGGGAAATTATATTAGTGAGTGAAAGAACAAAGTTGAGGGCTGCCTGAGATGAACAAACGGGCAACAGAATTTTCTCTCCTCAATTGCTGAGGACAGGCATAGTCCAGTATAAAAATGGTATATTTTTACTACTTTTCATGCTACTGCTTGTATTATTGACATTACTGTAATAACTATAACAATTCTTCCCGTCCGTCTTCAGATCTACTTTGACAGAACACAATACAAAGTGTCATACATCTGCTCCTGGTCTCTCTTCTGTCTCTAGACCCCCTCCCTCTTTCATTTTCATTTCACCCCCCAACAGCCAAGGCAGATGCTTTCAGACAATGCATGTTGTGATTTGGTACTATATTAATGTTACTTGGAAGACTACAGCCGGTATTGCACATTTGATTTATCCGTTCACAAAACCAAAGCAGCGCAAAAGAAAGCGGCTACCATTTCGCATACAGAACTGGCACAAATGACTCCAGGTGATTCCGAATGGCATCTTTTCAACATTTTCGAAAATCTCCAGTGATCGGCGACAGCAACAATACCGACTTTGATCATCCGAGTTTCACCGACGGAAAACCCAGCTCGCAAAAATACACCAGTACCATTGTCGTTTGGCCTTTTTCGGACAAGGCTGTTTATTTATAGAGGCTGCATTTTATGTTAATTTTCATGTTGTTCTTCCGGGACATATCCATTCCAGGTCGTTTTTCCTCCCGAGGGGTAAATAACTAAATATTATTCTCAGCGTGAGAAGTACTCTGAAATGCAGAGGATATTCGACTGGTCCAGCATATGAAACCGTACGCAATGAAGAATTTTGCAGAATAATTGCGACTTTCTTGACACGGGCTCCTGAAAATGGAAAGCATTGCGGAGTATTCACGTGGAAGGCGGGTCTTTGTTTTCCAAAACCTTTTTGACATCACAAGTGGGCGTTTTGGTTTAATTGCTTTCAAAGATCGTCACGAAAAATAATTTCATTTTAAAACTCTAATGTTTATTTCCCACTTAATGGTGTGGCATGAAACACTTTAGACCCCACTGCAAATTTAAAATCCTAAAAAAAATATATGTAGGCTTTATCTATATCGGAAGAAGGAAATCATTTCACTGTTATTAAAGAATAAACAGTTTGTTTATAAAGGAATGCAAACAAAAATGTACAAGATATTCTTCCAGTGAATTATTTTATCACTAGGACAAAATACAATTTCAAAGCCTAAATAGTTAATGACGTTTCTGTTGTCGGTCATGATTTGTTAAACAAATACATAGCACAGTGGGACTACAATTATACTTTCTTTAGCCAGAAAGTTGCATATTGTAGGTTTAGGATGAGAAGCCATACGTAAACCCCCCCCCCAAAAAAAACATGGCAAGATTCTCTGAGACAAAGACACTTTGAATTAAATTCATATGTCTCGTTTCTTTATTTGAACACATCTTTGAAGTTTATTTTGGAGATGTATATTGTCCGTCCCACAAACCAATCTATTATGATAATTCCAACATGTGGACTTCACCACTGGTGGAAATGACATTGAGGAAAAGTTAAAATACGTTTTGTTTCTCTTTTATTTTACCGACACCTCAGAGGCAATGGTAGTTCTTCACACCCATTTCGCGTTACTTTACCTTCGTGGGGGGCTCGGCTGGGATTGAGGTTTAACTTGCCGTCGTTCCACTGCCATATTTACATCTGAAAATAAATCAATCCAAACGATGAACATAACAGAGACATGTATATCAGCAGCTTATGAGTTCACGCAGTATGAAGAGGTCGCAAAACACGTCCATGATCCAAATGAAACCGAGGTCCAATATCCGAAATCCAAACTGGACGATGTCAAAATGCAGCAAATCAAATGGTCAAATCAGTTGAATTGAGTTTAAGATGAAGAATTTAAAACTGCTTCCCATACAAATTTGATTTTGAACTTTCAAGACAAAGTTTCAAACGAGGTTTCAGAGATTCAGGCTTTGCCAGAAATTAATGGTACGCATGTTTATTAGCTTTGTTAATTTAACATATCTACAATACAGTTTTACTTTGGAAAAAAACAACAAAAAACAAGTCCACTCTTGTAGTTATTTAATGTAGCCCACCGACACTTAGGTCACTTAACTGTGAGGTCATTTGCAAGCAGGAAATGGCTCCACTTTCAACAGCATTGTTTGTGATTCTGCATTCACTGAATGCAGAATCACTTTTTTCTTAAACAAAAAAAAGCCATGGTTTTAATTTTCCCACACACTAATAAGGACAATTCTAGATTTAATACAACTTTAGTGTTAATCCTTAAAGTAACATTTGCCATTTAAAATCCTTCGATCCGCATAAATGTTACATTCAGGATTAACACACAAATTATTCTGACCAACCAAAGGTGTTTCTCAAAATGTGATCTTTCATTAGCCCGTGTTTTGCTCGCTGTACACCATTAAACGAATATGCCTTTTCGCAACACAATCACTCCTATTGTGGTTGAGGCTTACCTATTTTATAACCTTTATATATTCGACCCTTTTGGGCAGCCTTTGCAGCTTCGGCTTCCTCAACACGTTCAAATTGTACAAATCCAAACCCACGAAACATGGATACGCCTGGAAGAGGAAGATTTTAAATGGTACAAACTTAGGATCCGTTTGGGGAAAGGTTTGAATACTTACCCATTTAGAAAATTATCCAGAAGAAAATGATTATGAAGTTCACATGCTTATATTTTTGACATTCAGGAGACAGCCTGAAGCATTCAAATTTGTTTATGTTGTAATGCTTACTGACCGACAATTTTCCCGTATGGATTGAACATCTCTTCCAAATCCTTCTTTTCCATGTCAGAGGTTGGCAAATTCCCAACAAAAATTCTTCTCTCCAAATCTCGAGGATCATTACTGCTGCAGGAACGTTTTAAGTCCCTTGGTGATGGGCTGCGGCTTCTTCGGCGAGACATGACTTGATCCTGACGTTTTCTTTCTTTGTATGTGTCAAAAGTTTGGAAACAGTTTGTTTTGTTCGGTAACAAGTGTATTAAAATTGCCGTCCACAATCCTGAAACGTGTTAGTGAGGTAAGAGAGATCAAATTCCTTGGAAGGATAAAAAGATTTAGTGGAGCAGAAGTTGCAGATGGAAAAATCACATCAAAATGAAACAATGTAAATTGAAATGCGGTGGCAAATTTTTCGCACAGAGCAAAACACGCAAGCAGCGGTTCTCGAGACGCAATTTCTGGCATAAATGTTTGTTGTTTATAAATACTTAATTTAATATGTATCTTTATCCCACGCTCATTTCAGAAGTGTTTCCATAATGCAGAGATGTAAAGTCCTTAGACAACCAGCCCACAATTTCACTTCACTCATGGTTTGTCAAGCCTTTGTTACTTGACATGCTGTATCTGCATGGACTGGTGTATTTGTTGGTCTGCATGAAGCGCGTTTGTTCCAATGGGTCAGTTGCTCTGGAATTTTCTCCTCAGCTAGCCATGAAAATCAGGCCTGTTGGTCTCTGCAGGTGATGAAATCATGTTCCAAATGATGACGGATTTGGATCCATTTAGGTTTAATTAATCTCAATTAACATCTCCCAGATTTGTCATAGGGATAATGATGTACAACACACTTTTAGAAACTATACTATGATGGAGCCATGTTTGAGTCACCAGTTTGTTGCCTCAGTGTAAAAACACAGGGCCAGTTAAAACGTTAGGAATATGATTGTTATTTTGAAGACAAAAACATTTCACAGGACGCAATATGAAGACGTCAACATAACACGCAAAACAAAATCGCAAATGTGTTGTAGTGCAGTCATAAGTGCAAATGGCAGATGCCCCAAAAGAGAGACCCCGTTTCAGTTGGGCACAGTGTGTTTAAAATAAATACTTGGCAATAAATATTTATAACCGCGGAGTTAGATGTTCAAAATAATCATTGAAGTCACACCATCCATTCCAACTTTGTTTCTGTGGAAAATAAAGCATCTCACTAATTGGTTTATTTTATATGAAGAAAATGTGCCCCACTGGGGCCATTACTGAACTAAATAACTAGCGACTTTTTCTATAAATGGAAAATGGCTTTTGTTTAAATCGTCCTCTTCTCTTGAAATGGTAAATGCGTCTCCAGGAAAATCGCGTTGTTGAAATGAAATCATGGGCTTGCGATCGCTTTAAATTCCTTTGGTTCAAACCTTCGCAATAGTTTTCGCGTGAAGCAATATTTTTATATGGAGGAAATGAAGTACATTTTTAGACAACTGAAGGATTTTTAGACAACTGAAGGATTTCAGTCCCAACACGCATACACTACAGACTGACAGTAGAAGGCAGTATTCTGTAATATAATAGTTAATGAAGTAATTCATAAATATGCTTTTTAGGGAGAAACCCCCTTACATACCTCAAGTTGAAACTGGATACACTGGATTCTGCTTCAGCCTAAAAATCCCAAGTGCCTGAAAATAAATTACAAATTGAGAAATCATTAAATTACTTTTAACTTTTCCACAGTATCACTCAAAAAGTTAACGGATGTTAACACCATTAGTTAGACATTAGTAACCTTTTTCCGAGTAAGCGAATCCAAACTATTGTTTCTGTTTTCGCTATTACACCATCTTCCGCCATTTTTGCTGATTATGTTTTCATACCTTTTGAAATAATGCAACTTTTCTCACATTGGAAATGAATGAAGGGCCAGATTAAAGGCAACAGCCAACCTTTCTCTCATAGTAAACGAATGTAGAGCAGATTAAAGGCAAAGGCATTAGATGTTTAATGCAGAAACTAATCAGAGGCAACGGTTAATGTAGTACTTAATTTCCACAGCAATTAACATTTATATCAAATTAGTGTTCTCTGTCATTCACCCACTGCTCGGCCCGCAGTTCCGCTGGTCACAGATTATATTTAAATGGAAAAAAATGTACTGTTAAAGACTTCCAAACACGTGAAATCACAATTAATTTACAAGAACATTTTAACTCAGTGTTCAAAATGAACTCTTAAATATTTTTATCCGCTTTTTTTAAAAAAATGTTTGAATAATACGATTACAGTGAACCACGCACCTATGTCGCTAGCGACGTTAGCTGTTAGCTGCTTAGCCTTAGCCACTCGCCATCTTACATTCAAACAGCCAAATACACATTCAGCTAAATTAACGTATACATATTCGTGTCGCAGACGCGTTATATTGTATTACTAATATTTTTTATTATTATTTCTACTCACTTTAGGCGTATATTCTTATACCGGTTTTCAGTCGATAAATGCCGTAGACTCGCGGGGAATGTATGGCGATGTCCTCTCAAAAGCGTCTTCTTCTTCGTTTACTGCTACAGCAACAACTTCCCGTTGCCGACGCCACAACACTTATCATTTATAGACATCGCCCCCTATTGGTTACATATAAAATAACTATTTAAACAGGCAGGTAGAGTAGAATCTGCTCTCAGGTCAGTAAGGTAAAGGTTCTATTACTGTTTTATTAAGCAATACTTGGTTATTAACCACAATAACTAAAACTCATCTATCTCAAAAGATTAACAGTTGTATATAATTTTTTTTTTACTATGTTTATTTTACTGTCAGCCAATTGTACATTAAGATAATTACTGATGGGAAGTGTAATGCGATTTAGTCAATAAATCAACCTTAGTATCATTCACTGGACATTTAAAGTGGTTTGTTTATCTGTTAAGTGTGTTTGTTGGTTTTATTAAGAAGCATTCATTAACTGTATAAGTATTTTGATAATCGATTCAAGTTTTTTCCATGCTTAAAATCAGCTCTCTTATTTTTCAGCTTGAACATCTTCTGGTTTATTTGTTGCATATAACAAATGCATTGTTTAAAACTGTATAACTTTGGTTTGTGGACAAACCAGACGTTTGAGAATATTTTTCCACATATCCTGAAATTTTATGGACGAAGCAACGCATTTATTAATCTAGAATATAATCGACAGATTAATCAATGATGAAAAATTATTGTTAGTTGTGTTTGTGTTAACCCATGAGGTCATGGAAATGTGTAACAGTGGAGTTGTTGATGACTCGTCATGTGTTGACAATAGTTGAAGTCAGGTGTGTTGACTACAGGAAACAATGAAGGTGCCATTTCGTACGTAAGAATGGGCGTGGCTTCCCTTCTCACTGCAGATAAATGGATACAATGCGGAAACACGGAATTATTACGGAGTTATACTGTTACTGTTTGTTACTGTTTGTTACTGAGCGAGGAAACTTGACCAAACCCGAGTTTAAGGTAAGACTGAAACTACGAATTTAATTTAATAACGTGTTTTATTGTTTGTAAGTCTGTCTGTAAAAGTGTTACTATACAGATGGTTGTTGACTTAAGTTTAAACGCAATGTTTTACGATTTGTCTGGGAATTACTTTAGCAATTAGCCTAAATATGATTCTAAACTTAGTTTCTTGACTTCTGCATTGATACAGTTGCTCTATCGATTGAATGAAGAGATTATTAATCGATCATTTTTTTGATGCGAGGCGTAATTAATATTAGCCGACAGAAATATGTCAATGTTAATTAAGCGTGTTGACTTATCATTCATAGCGATTTATAGATAAGGAGTGGCAACATTTTTCAGGGCCACACTAACATCAATGAAGCTACAAATTAAACATAGTAAAGAAATATGAACATTAAACCCATGTTTATATGCAATTTTTACATTTTAAAAAGAAAAATGCTGTACAACTACACATTGTGTCGCATGTTACATGTGTTTCTCTACTTATTTGTCACCAAATCAGACCTTGAAAGGACTGATATTATATAAGAATATTTAGATTTCTGCTCGTGGTTAGAAACATGACATTACTGCTGCTGCTGCCCATGTCTGACATAGATGTATAACAACTAGTTGTCGTATAATACAATATCATAATACAAACACAGAAGTTACAATCTCAGACAAGCAGCATAGAACTGGAAAGTGACTAGATTTAGACTGAATCAAAACCCACATGCTAAATTATATGATAGACAGTTAATATAAATCTAAATCCATTTTTACATTCAATTAATTAATTTTTTCCCAGGTTTCCTGAAGTATTTGACATATCAGGCCTAAAAATCATATCCATGTGGCCAAATCAAGGTAGGATATCTTACATAATCAGCACATTCCAATATGATGTTTTTGTAAAACACATTTCAAGGTGTGTATGTGTGCTTTTATGTGTATCAGGACCTCCCCCTCCACTGGGCCCATCAAACCCGGCTTACCCTCCTGGGTACAACCCTGCATATCCTACTTATCCTGCATATCCTCGACCTTCCCCAGCATTTTATCCTCAACCTTCGAATCCAGCGTACCCACCTGGCCACTACCCAGCAGCGATGAGCCCAGCTCTGGTTCCACATGCACCTCCATGTGTGACGCCTTATCGAGCTCCACAACCTCATCCTTATCCTATGGCTCCAGGTGGATACCCAGTTGTCCCCCCTGCAGGTGTTCACCCATTTGGATACCCACACTCACGTCACCCTGGTCCGTATCAGCACTATCCAAAGTATGGTCACCACAAAGGTCACCACAAAGGTTACTATCATGGAGGGATGAATCCCATGCCTGGAGGGTTAACTGGAGGATTGACAGCAATGGTAATGGGAGTGGCTTCACACAAAGCTAACAAAAAGATGAGGAAGAAGATGAAGAAGGCACATAAGTGGAACAAGCATGGGCTCCACTACTGCAAGGTGAGATTGTGTTTAAAGCTTTAAAAATAACCTTTTATGATCATTATTCATTATTATGAAGACAAGTACAGTCAGCTGTGATGCTCTTCTATGACCATACTTTGATGCTTGACGTTATATAGTACAATATATTGTAGTGTGTGATGGCGTAATGTCAGTATAATATAAGTGAATGGCAGGTTACTTCATATTAATAACACATCTTACCTGAGCAAACACCACATTATAAATGTAATGGATCTGCTTCATATCACTGAATACACTACCACTCATGCAAATGACCAGTTCGCCTATTGTCAGAAATTGTATTGCATATTTTACATTTGTTAAATGCATTTTGAGTGAAGTGAAACATGTGATTTTTCCCTTTTCTCCACAGTCCTCCAGCAGCAGCAGCAGCAGCGACTCAGACTGAGACCAAACACGTGCAAGGAAATTCGGAAATGTTTTATTCTACTATTTTGTGGTGTTTACATCAAACAGTCTGTCTGAAGTCATTGTCTGTCAGAAGTGAAACGCACAGCAATAGTCACGTGTGTGTAGAGGATGTATCAAGAGGACGAGGTGATCCTTTTTCTTCTCCTTTTGAATTATCATAGCTGAAAAACTAGTGTAACCAGTGGATTTATTACTGTTACTTAAGCACTTTACACTTTACTCTCACTAAGGTTTTTATTGAATTACAATTCAATTTTATTTGTATAGTGCCAAGGTTCACTGTTTTTGTCTAATTAATCAGAGATTATGCAAAAATAAAAGCTTCAGTTCTGAAAACTGATCTGGTCAAAAAAAGGTTGTGGAAATACTGTATCTCAAAGTGTTTGAAGGTCAACAACAGTAAGCAGTGGATCTTAACTGGGCTGAGGGCGCCCTCTGCTGTTAGAGGAGAAGATTACACCTTTATGGCTAAAAGTCCACAATATACAAGCATAATATTATTATGACATGGGGCAGAATATGCTTTATAAGGGAAGGATTAACTACTTTTTGCACTGCAATTTTGTGTTTATAAAGCTCTATATAAATAATAATGATGATAATAATAATAACAAAAACAGTAATATTGTACATAAAACACAACCATTCCCTTTGTCACTCTTCTTGTTTGCTTGTGTGTGGCAGTTGCATCACTTTAAATGTTTTGTGCCGCAAGGAATTGTGGGGTGTCGTTTCTATAATTATATATTTTTTTATTATATTTATATATTTTATATTTTGTTTTCCTTTGCATTTAGATATTTCAAACAGCTCTTATTAAGACCAGGCCACCACTGAGAAACTCACTTACTCAGCAAATTTGACGATACAATGAAATATATTATTATTTCAAAAAAGTTTCTCTCTGCTCCCATAGCACAACTCCTAGGTCTTTGTGCTAATTAGCTATGGAGAGTTTTGAATACATCTGAATATTTTAAAAATGTTATTTGATTTCCATAATTCCAGTTTGAGGAATGTACAATTTAATTTTGACAGTCATAAAAAATGTGTCTGCTGACATTGAAAGTCCTCAGTTTCCACAGCAGGTGGAGGCACTTTGTTGTGCTTTTGTATGGTGAACAGAGCCAAACAAGATCTAGTTTCTCTCTGCTCCCATAGCACAACTCCTCAGTCTTTGTGCTATTTAGCTTCAGAGAGTTTTGATTACAACATGTGCATATTTTAAAAAGAGACATTCCTTCGCGATCACAGATGTTATTTGATTTCCATAATTCCAGTTTGAGAAATGTACAATTTAATTCTGACAGTCATAAGCTCAGGGTAAATTAAAATCTTAAATTTGATTTATTTTTGGCCCGGTTGCCACTATTAACGTACGTATCCTTTAACAGTGGGCATGGCTTTTGGGGCATCTTCTCCATCCTCTCCCTGCACTGACTTTAGTACGGAAGACAATATTCATAAAGCACGATTCTTTAAATCCTTCCCTAACATTTGTATTACTTGTTTCGTGTATTACTGACATGCACTTTGTATTAATCTGTATATACTAATTTCTGTATATCCTTATGGCTAAATGTCTGTATGTTCCTATTCTTGAATAAAAAAAAAAAAAAAAGACTTAAGTGCGGAAGAAAAACCCGGGCGAAGTTCAAGTCGTAGTTGTCCTAACTTCACTCCACTGGAGCTCCATGGTACATTGTGAGGTAAGGCATTGCACTTGCCTTATTTTGGACAACATACTATACTATGACTTTTTTGTCAAATTTTGGACGACATACTATACTATGACTTTTTTCTCAAATTTTGGACCACATACTATACTATGACTTTTTTGTCAAATTTTGGACAACATACTATACTATGACTTTTTTGTCAAATTTTGGACAACAAACTATATACTATGACTTTTTTGTCAAATTTTGGACGGCTTACTTAAGTATGACATTTTGGTGACTTTTTGGACGACATACTTAACTATGACATTTTGTCAAAATTTGGACGACATACTAAACAATAACATTTAGTCAAAATTTGGACGACATACTAAACTGACATTTTCGTCAAAATTTGGACGACATACTTTACTATGACTTTTTTGTCTAATTTTGAACCACATACTATACTATGACTTTTTTTGTCAAATTTTGGACGACAAACTATACTATGACTTTTTTGTCAAATATTGGACGAAATACTATATTATGACTATTCTGTCAAATTTAAGGCGACATACTATACTATGACTTTTGTCAAATTTTGGACGACTTTCTAAAGTATGACTTTTTTGTCAAATTTTGGATGACATACTATACTATGACTTTTTTGTCAATTTTTGGACGACATACTAAAGTATGACTTTTTTTGTCAAATTTTGGACAATAAACAAGGCCACACCTGGAATCGAACCCAGCAGTTCTTTACAAAAGCAACAAGGATGACAAGTAATAACAACTACACCACCACATTTTATAGTAGAATGTCCTTAATGACACCAAAATGTCATAGTTTAGTATATCGTCCAAAAAGACATTTTTTTCACATTTTGGACGACATACTAAAGTATGACTTTTTTGTCAATTTTTGGATGACATACTAAAGTATGATTTTTTTTGTAAATTTTTGGACGACATACTAAAGTATGGTTATTTTGTCAAATTTTGGACGACATACTATACTATCACTTTTTTGTCAAATTTTGGACGACATACTAAAGTATGACTTTTTTTTGTCAATTTTTGGACGACATACTAAAGTATGACTTTTTTTGTCAATTTTTGGACGACATACTAAAGTATGACATTTTGGTGACTTTTTGGACGACATACTTAACTATGACATTTTGTCAAAATTTTGACAACATTCTAAACTATGACATTTTGTCAAAATTTGGACGACATACTAAACAATGAAATTTTTGTCAAAATTTGGACGACATACTATACTATGACTTTTTTTGTCTAATTTTGAACCACATACTATACTAAGACTTTTTCTCAAATTTTGGACGACATACTATACTATGACTTTTTTGTCTAATTTTGAACCACATACTATACTATGACTTTTTTGTCAAATTTTGGACCTCTTACTAAAGTATGACTTTTTTGTCAAATTTAAGACGACATACTATACTATGACTTTTTTGTCTAATTTTGGACAACAAACTATACTATGACTTTTTTCTCAAATTTTGGACGACGTACTATACTATGACTTTTTTGTCAAATTTTGGACGGCATACTAAAGTATGGCTATTTTGTCCAATTTTGGAAGACATACTATACTATCACTTTTTTGTCAAATTTTGGACGACATACTAAAGTATGACTTTTGTCAATTTTTGGACGACATACTAAAGTATGACTTTTTTTGTCAATTTCTGGATGACATACTTAACTATGACATTTTGTCAAAATTTGGACGAAATTTTGACATTTTTGTCAAAATTTGGACGAATACTATACTATGACTTTTTTGTCTAATTTTGAACCACATACTAAACTATGACATTTTGGCAAATTTTGGACGACTTACTAAAGTATGACATTTTGTCAAATTTTGGCAACATACTAAACAATGAGTTTTTTGTCAAATTTTGGACGACATACTATACTATGACTTTTTTTTGTCAAATTTTGAACCACATACTAAACTATGACTTTTTTGTCAAATTTAAGATGACATACTATACTATGACTTTTTTGTCAATTTTTGGACGACATACTAAACTATGACATTTTTGTCAAATTTTGGACGACATACTAAACTATGACATTTTGGTGACTTTTTGGACAACATACTAAACTATGACTTTTTTTCAAATTTTGGACGACATACTAAACTATGACATTTTGGTGACTTTTTGGACGACATACTAAACTATGACATTTTTGTCAAATTTTGGACGACATACTAAACTATGTCATTTTTGTCACATTTTGGACGACATACTAAACTATGACATTTTTGTCACATTTTGGACGACATACTAAACTATGACAATTTGGTGACTTTTTGGACGACATACTAAACTATGACTTTCTTGTCTAATTTTGGACGACATACTATACTATGATTTTTTTGTCATATTTTGGACAACATACTATACAATGAAATTTTTGTCAAAATTTGGACGACATACTTTACTATGATTTTTTTGTCTAATTTTGAACCACATACTATACTATGACTTTTTTGTCAAATTTTGGACGACATACTAAAGTATGACATTTTTGTCACATTTTGGACGACATACTAAACTATGACATTTTGGTGACTTTTTGGACGACATACTAAACTATGACATATTTGTCAGATTTTTGACGACATACTAAACTATGACATTTTTGTCACATTTTGGACAACATACTAAACTATGACTTTTTTTCAAATTTTGGACGACATACTAAACTATGAAATTTTGGTGACTTTTTGGACGACATACTAAACTATGACATTTTTGTCAAATTTTGGACGACATACTAAACTATGTCATTTTTGTGACATTTTGGACGACATACTAAACTATGACATTTTTGTCACATTTTGGACGACATACTAAACTATGACAATTTGGTGACTTTTTGGACGACATACTAAACTATGACATTTTTGTCACATTTTGGACGACATACTAAACTATGACAATTTGGTGACTTTTTGGACGACATACTAAACTATGACTTTTTTGTCAAATTTTGGACGACGTACTATACTATGACTTTTTTGTCAAATTTTGGACCACATACTAAACAATGACATTTTTGTTAAATTTGGGACAACAAACAAGGACAGACCTGGAATCGAACCCAGCAGTTCTTTACAACAGCAACAACTACTAACCACTACACCACCACATTTTATAGTAGAATGTCCTAAATGACACCAAAATGTCATAGTTTAGTATAACGGTCCAAAAAGTCACGGAAATGTCATACTTTAGTATGTTGTCCAAAAAGTCACTGAAATGTCAAATTTTGGACGACATACTTAACTATGACCTTTTGTCAAATTTTGGACGACATACTGTAGTATGACATTTTGGTGACTTTTTGGATGACATACTTAACCATGACTTTTTTGTCAAATTTTGGACGACATACTATACTATGACTTTTTTGTCAAATTTTGAACCACATACTTAACTATGACTTTTTGTCTAATTTTGGATGACATACTAGACTATGACTTTTTGTCAAATTTAAGATGACATACTATACTCTGATTTTTTTGTCTAATTTTGAACCACATACTATACTATGACCTTTTGTCAAATTTTGGACGGCATACTAAAGTATGGCTATTTTGTCAAATTTTGGACGACATACTAAAGTATGACATTCTTGTCAAAATTTGGACGACATACTATACTATGACTTTTTTGTCAAATTTTGAACCACATACTAAACTATGACTTTTTTGTCTAATTTTGGATGACATACTAGACTATGACTTTTTGTCAAATTTAAGATGACATACTATACTATGATTTTTTTGTCAAATTTTGGACAACATACTATACAATGACTTTCTTGTCTAATTTTGGACGACATACTAGACTATGACTTTTTGTCAAATTTAAGATGACATACTATACTATGATTTTTTTGTCAAATTTTGGACAACATACTATACAATGACTTTCTTGTCTAATTTTGGACGACATACTATACTATGACTTTTTTCTCAAATTTTGGACAACATACTAAACAATGACATTTTTGTCAAAATTTGGACGACATACTATACTATGACTTTTTTGTCAGATTTTGGACGACATACTTATGTATGACATTTTGTCAAAATTTGGACGACATACTAAACTATGACATTTTTGTCACATTTTGGACGACATACTAAACTATGACAATTTGGTGACTTTTTGGACGACATACTAAACTATGACATTTTTGTCACATTTTGGACGACATACTAAACTATGACAATTTGGTGACTTTTTGGACGACATACTAAACTATGACTTTTTTTCAAATTTTGGATGACATACTAAACTATGACTTTTTTGTCAAATTTTGGACGACGTACTATACTATGACTTTTTTGTCAAATTTTGGACCACATACTAAACAATGACATATTTGTTAAATTTGGGACAACAAACAAGGACAGACCTGGAATCGAACCCAGCAGTTCTTTACAACAGCAACAACTACTAACCACTACACCACCACATTTTATAGTAGAATGTCCTAAATGACACCAAAATGTCATAGTTTAGTATAACGGTCCAAAAAGTCACGGAAATGTCATACTTTAGTATGTTGTCCAAAAAGTCACTGAAATGTCAAATTTTGGACGACATACTTAACTATGACCTTTTGTCAAATTTTGGACGACATACTAAACTATGACATTTTTGTCACATTTTGGACGACATACTAAACTATGACATTTTTGTCAAATTTTGGACGACATACTAAACTATGTCATTTTTGTCACATTTTGGACGACATACTAAACTATGACATTTTTGTCACATTTTGGACGACATACTAAACTATGACAATTTGGTGACTTTTTGGACGACATACTAAACTATGACATTTTTGTCACATTTTGGACGACATACTAAACTATGACATTTTGGTGACTTTTTGGACGACATACTAAACTATGACATTTGTCAAATTTTGGACGACATACTAAACTATGACATTTTGGTGACTTTTTGGACGACATACTAAACTATGACATATTTGTCAGATTTTTGACGACATACCAAACTATGACATTTTTTTCAGATTTTTGACGACATACTAAACTATGTAATTTTTGTCACATTTTGGACGACATACTAAACTATGACATTTCGGTGACTTTTTTTTGTCGTTGTAAGGTATCGGAGCGACAGGGAGTACATACAAAAAAACACCGCACAAGACTCTAGACCTGGAGTCGAACCTTGTAGCTCCTGACAACTATAACAACAGTGACATGCACTAACCACTACACCACCATGCCACTCACATCTAGTAGTCGAATGTCCTATAAGACACTAAATGTCATAGTTAGACAACATACTAAACTATGACATTTTTGTCAGATTTTTGACGACATACTAAACTATGACATTTTTGTCACATTTTGGACGACATACTAAACTATGACATTTTTGTCAAATTTTGGACGATATACTAAACTATGTCATTTTGGTCACATTTTGGACGACATACTAAACTATGACATTTTTGTCAAATTTTGGACGACATACTAAACTATGTCATTTTGGTCACATTTTGGACGACATACTAAACTATGACATTTTTGTCAAATTTTGGACGACATACTAAACTATGACATTTTGGTGACTTTTTGGACAACATACTAAACTATGACTTTTTTTCAAATTTTGGATGACATACTAAACTATGACATTTTGGTGACTTTTTGGACGACATACTAAACTATGACATTTTGGTGACTTTTTGGACGACATACTAAACTATGACTTTTTTTCAAATTTTGGATGACATACTAAACTATGACATTTTTTTTCACATTTTGGACGACATACAAAACTATGACATTTTTGTCACATTTTGGACGACATACTAAACTATGACATTTTGGTGACTTTTTGGACGACATACTAAACTATGACATTTGTCAAATTTTGGACGACATACTAAACTATGACATTTTGGTGACTTTTTGGACAACATACTAAACTATGACATATTTGTCAGATTTTTGACGACATACCAAACTATGACATTTTTTTCAGATTTTTGACGACATACTAAACTATGTAATTTTTGTCACATTTTGGACGACATACTAAACTATGACATTTCGGTGACTTTTTTTTGTCGTTGTAAGGTATCGGAGCGACAGGGAGTACATACAAAAAAACACCGCACAAGACTCCAGACCTGGAGTCGAACCTTGTAGCTCCTGACAACTATAACAACAGTGACATGCACTAACCACTACACCACCATGCCACTCACATCTAGTAGTCGAATGTCCTATAAGACACTAAATGTCATAGTTAGACAACATACTAAACTATGACATTTTTGTCAGATTTTTGACGACATACTAAACTATGACATTTTTGTCACATTTTGGACGACATACTAAACTATGACAATTTGGTGACTTTTTGGACGACATACTAAACTATGACTTTCTTGTCAAAATTTGGACGACATACTTTACTATGATTTTTTTGTCTAATTTTGAACCACATACTATACTATGACTTTTTTGTCAAATTTTGGAAGACATACTAAACTATGACATTTTTGTCACATTTTGGATGACATACTAAACTATGACATTTTTGTCAAATTTTGGACGACATACTAAACTATGTAATTTTTGTCACATTTTGGACGACATACTAAACTATGACATTTTTGTCACATTTTGGACGACATACTAAACTATGACATTTTGGTGACTTTTTGGACGACATACTAAACTATGACATTTTTGTCACATTTTGGACGACATACTAAACTATGACATTTTGTCAAATTTTGGACGACATACTATACTATGACTTTTTTGTCAAATTTTGAACCACATACTAAACTATGACTTTTTGTCAAATTTAAGATGACATACTATACTATGATTTTTTTGTCAAATTTTGGACAACATACTATACAATGACTTTCTTGTCTGATTTTGGACGACATACTATACTATGATTTTTTTGTCATATTTTGGACAACATACTATACAATGACATTTTTGTCAAAATTTGGACGACATACTAAACAATGACATTTTTGTCAAATTTTGGACGACATACTAAACTATGTCATTTTGGTCACATTTTGGACAACATACTAAACTATGACATTTTTGTCAAATTTTGGACGACATACTAAACTATGACTTTTTTTCAAATTTTGGATGACATACTAAACTATGACTTTTTTTCAAATTTTGGATGACATACTAAACTATGACATTTTGGTGACTTTTTGGACGACATACTAAACTATGACAATTTGGTGACTTTTTGGACGACATACTAAACTATGACATTTTTGTCAAATTTTGGACGACATACTAAACTATGTCATTTTTGTCACATTTTGGACGACATACTAAACTATGACATTTTTGTCACATTTTGGACGACATACTAAACTATGACAATTTGGTGACTTTTTGGACGACATACTAAACTATGACTTTCTTGTCAAAATTTGGACGACATACTTTACTATGATTTTTTTGTCTAATTTTGAACCACATACTATACTATGACTTTTTTGTCAAATTTTGGACGACATACTAAAGTATGACATTTTTGTCATATTTTGGACGACATACTAAACTATGACATTTTGGTGACTTTTTGGACGACATACTAAACTATGACATATTTGTCAGATTTTTGACGACATACTAAACTATGACATTTTTGTCACATTTTGGACGACATACTAAACTATGTCATTTTTGTCACATTTTGGACGACATACTAAACTATGACATTTTTGTCACATTTTGGACGACATACAAAACTATGACATTTTTGTCACATTTTGGACGACATACTAAACTGTGTCATTTTTGTCACATTTTGGACGACATACTAAACTATGACATTTTTGTCACATTTTGGACGACATACTAAACTATGACATTTTGTCAAATTTTGGACGACATACTAAACTATGACATTTTTGTCAAATTTTGGACGACATACTAAACTATGACATTTTTGTCACATTTTGGATGACATACTAAACTATGACATTTTTGTCAAATTTTGGACGACATACTAAAGTATGACATTCTTGTCACATTTTGGATGACATACTAAACTATGACTTTTTTTCAAATTTTGGATGACGTACTATACTATGACTTTTTTGTCTAATTTTGGATGACATACTAGACTATGACTTTTTGTCAAATTTAAGATGACATACTATACTATGATTTTTTTGTCAAATTTTGGACAACATACTATACAATGACTTTCTTGTCTAATTTTGGACGACATACTAGACTATGACTTTTTGTCAAATTTAAGATGACATACTATACTATGATTTTTTTGTCAAATTTTGGACAACATACTATACAATGACTTTCTTGTCTAATTTTGGACGACATACTATACTATGACTTTTTTCTCAAATTTTGGACAACATACTAAACAATGACATTTTTGTCAAAATTTGGACGACATACTATACTATGACTTTTTTGTCAGATTTTGGACGACATACTTATGTATGACATTTTGTCAAAATTTGGACGACATACTAAACAATGACATTTTTGTCAAAATTTGGACGACATACTTTACTATGATTTTTTGTCTAATTTTGAACCACATACTATACTATGACTTTTTTGTCAAATTTTGGACCACATACTAAACAATGACATTTTGTCAAAATTTGGACGACATACTAAAGTATGACCTTTTTGTCAAATTTTGGATGACATACTATACTATGACTTTTCTGTCAAATTTTGGACGGCATACTAAAGTATGATTTTTTTGTCAATTTTTTGATGACATACTAAAGCATGAATTTTTTATTACATTTTTGACAACATACTAAAGTATGACATTTTGGTGACTTTTTGGACGACATACTTAACTATGACATTTTGGTGACTTTTTGGACGACATACTTAACTATGACATTTTGTCTAATTTTGGACGACATACTAAACTATGACATTTTTGTCACATTTTGGACGACATACTAAACTATGACATTTTGGTGACTTTTTGGACGACATACTAAACTATGACATTTTTGTCACATTTTGGACGACATACTAAACTATGACATTTTGTCAAATTTTGGACGACATACTATACTATGACTTTTTTGTCAAATTTTGAACCACATACTAAACTATGACTTTTTGTCAAATTTAAGATGACATACTATACTATGATTTTTTTGTCAAATTTTGGACAACATACTATACAATGACTTTCTTGTCTAATTTTGGACGACATACTATACTATGATTTTTTTGTCATATTTTGGACAACATACTATACAATGACATTTTTGTCAAAATTTGGACGACATACTAAACAATGACATTTTTGTCAAATTTTGGACGACATACTAAACTATGTCATTTTGGTCACATTTTGGACAACATACTAAACTATGACATTTTTGTCAAATTTTGGACGACATACTAAACTATGACTTTTTTTCAAATTTTGGATGACATACTAAACTATGACTTTTTTTCAAATTTTGGATGACATACTAAACTATGACATTTTGGTGACTTTTTGGACGACATACTAAACTATGACAATTTGGTGACTTTTTGGACGACATACTAAACTATGACATTTTTGTCAAATTTTGGACGACATACTAAACTATGTCATTTTTGTCACATTTTGGACGACATACTAAACTATGACATTTTTGTCACATTTTGGACGACATACTAAACTATGACAATTTGGTGACTTTTTGGACGACATACTAAACTATGACTTTCTTGTCAAAATTTGGACGACATACTTTACTATGATTTTTTTGTCTAATTTTGAACCACATACTATACTATGACTTTTTTGTCAAATTTTGGACGACATACTAAAGTATGACATTTTTGTCATATTTTGGACGACATACTAAACTATGACATTTTGGTGACTTTTTGGACGACATACTAAACTATGACATATTTGTCAGATTTTTGACGACATACTAAACTATGACATTTTTGTCACATTTTGGACGACATACTAAACTATGTCATTTTTGTCACATTTTGGACGACATACTAAACTATGACATTTTTGTCACATTTTGGACGACATACTAAACAATGACATTTTGTCAAAATTTGGACGACATACTAAAGTATGACCTTTTTGTCAAATTTTGGATGACATACTATACTATGACTTTTCTGTCAAATTTTGGACGGCATACTAAAGTATGATTTTTTTGTCAATTTTTTGATGACATACTAAAGCATGAATTTTTTATTACATTTTTGACAACATACTAAAGTATGACATTTTGGTGACTTTTTGGACGACATACTTAACTATGACATTTTGGTGACTTTTTGGACGACATACTTAACTATGACATTTTGTCTAATTTTGGACGACATACTATACTGTGACTTTTTTGACCGATTTTGGACAACATACTGACTATACTATGACTTTTTTGTCAAAATTTGGTCGATATACTATACCATGACTTGACATGACATGAGTGATTTTGGACAACATACTATAGTATGACTATATTATACTATACTATAGTATGACTTTTGTCACCAAATCAGACTTTGAAAGGACTGATATTATATTAGAATATTTAGATTTCCGCTCTAGAAACATGACATTAGAAACATGACATTGCTGCTGCTGCTGCCCATGTCTGGCATAGAACTAGTTGTCGTATAATACAATATCATAATACAAACACAGAAGTTATATTCTCAGACAAGCAGCATAGAACTGCAAAGTGACTTGATTTAGATTGAATCCAAACCCATATGCTAAATTATATGATAGACAGTTAATATAAATCCTCAATAAAATTTGCATTTTTACATTCAATGTATTCATGTTTTCCCAGGTTTCCTGAAGTATTTGACATATCAGGCCTAAAAATCACAACCATGTGGCCAAATCAAGGTAGGATATCTTATATAATCAGCACATTCCAATATGATGTTTTTGTAAAACACATTTCAAGGTGTGTATGTGTGCTTTTATGTGTATCAGGACCTCCCCCTCCACTAGGCCCATCAAACCTGGCCTACCCTCCTGGGTACAACCCTGCATATCCTACATATCCTGCATATCCTGGACTTTCCCCAGCATTTTATCCTCAACCTTCGAATCCAGCGTACCCACCTGATTTCCATAATTCCAGTTTGAGAAATGTACAATTTAATTCTGATAGTCATAAGCTCAGGGTAAATTAAAATCTTAAATTTGATTTATTTTCGGCCCGGTTGCCACTATTAACGTACGTATCCTTTAACAGTGGGCGTGGCTTTTGAGGTATCTTCTCCATCCTCTCCCTGCACTGACTTCAATGCGGAAGACAAACACGGGCGTAGTTCATGTCGTAGTTGTCGTAACTTCACTCCGCTGGAGCTCCATGGTACATTGTGAGGTAAGCAGTGGCAACTGCGATTAAACCTGTTTTTCTTCATGTCTGTCACACAGTTAACCGCAATAAGCAGTTAAACGGTGAAT
This sequence comes from Solea solea, assembly GCF_958295425.1. Lineage (NCBI taxonomy): Eukaryota > Metazoa > Chordata > Actinopteri > Pleuronectiformes > Soleidae > Solea > Solea solea. Next base: position 7,016,296 of record NC_081139.1, on the reverse strand, counting down.
GTTAGAACATTGCAGGAAGTCACGTAACGCAGCAGAGCACAGTTTATACAGCGATGCTTTCCATTTAAAATGGCCTGTCAGTCACAATTATGTATTACCTGTTTTACCTGTTTTATCATGTAAATATTATTGTTGAAAACAACTAAATAATCCGAGAAACAAGTAGGGTTTTTTTTCCCAAGCTTTACTGTGTGTTAGTTGTTAAAGACCACTTTTATAACACAGCTCATAACCTGTAGTTAGTCAGTACACCTGCACTAGGGTAGAAGATTTGGAGTTAATTATTATTCATATTTTTACTTTTACGTTTTTCCATGTTATTGTAAAGCATGTTGTAGCTGTGATGATATATGGTCATGTACAGTAATATACAATATAGCACCATAATAAGTGGAAATAAGTTACTATTATTATTGTTGTTGTTGTTGTTGTCTTTTAATAAAAGTGTACATAGCAAAACAACATATAAAAATAAATCCTGCATTGAAATGTACATAAAACACAAAGAATTCAATTCGAATTCACACGAAGAAGAAGTAGAACAATAATATTATTTAAAAGATTGAAAAACCGAAGACAGTCGGAGAGACCAGAAAAAAAAATTGTGAGATTCCTTCATAAAGATAAAAAGAAAATATAGCAGACTTCAGGTAATCAGTGGTTGGACTGTGACATCACAAAGTCCAGAGAAAAGTTACAGCGTTTATGACATGATTTATGAACAGAAACATGTGCATTTTTCCATGGTTTGGGCGTTGTAAAACTTTCACAGTATGAAGACCTACATTATGAGCAAGCAAGATCCACATTTCGATGAGACCTAGTAGAAGTTGCTTTCTACATGTTTTATAAATGTACTAAATATTATAATTACATCGAATTTCTTACTGTTTTCCAAGGTTTCCTAAATTTTGACTCGTCTGATCAGTACATAACCATGTGGCCAAATCAAGGTAGTATATCTCACATGTTTAGCATTCATAATTAAAATATTTTCTGATTGGTTTACTTGTGTTATAATAAAGGTGTTATGGTGTGTGTGTGTGTGTGTGTGTGTGTGCTTTTATATGGCAGGGCCTCCCCCTCCAGTAGGCCCACCAAACCCTGCCTTCCCACCAGGCTACAACCCTGCATTTCCTGCTGGACCTTCTCCAGGACTCTTTCCCCAGCCTACAAATCCAGCATACCCACCTGGCCAATACCCAGCTGGCCAATACCCAGCTGGTATGAACCCAGCTGTGGTACCAAATGCACCTCCAGGTGCAATGCCTTATGGAGCCCCAGGGTCTCATTATCCTACTGCTCCAGGTGGATATCCAGTCGTCCCTCCTGCAGGTGTTCACCCAGGTCCATATCCTCACTCTCCAAAAGGGGGACACCACAAAGGTCATCATCATGGGGGCATGAATCCCATGGCTGCTGCGTTAGGTGGAGGATTGGCGGGAGTGGGAATGGGGGTGGTCGGACACAAAGCCCAAAAAAAGATGAAGAAGAAGATGAAAAAAGCCCACAAGCATGGGCACCACAAACACGGCAAGGTGAGAATGGGTTCCTGCCCTTCAGCCTCAGGCCTCTAACATCATTTCACTGCTTTGTACAGAACTTAGGGTTAGGGTTCATCGAGTCAAAAGCAGTTTTGACTCGATGAATGTGTGTAAAATGTGAATGTGACTCACGGCGTTGATTCAAGTGGTCGTCAAGCTCTGCAAGCACGTATGAGCAACACTGCAGATGTTAGTTTTTTCCATTTTTCCATTTTCCAAGTCCTCTGCTCATTTAATAGTAATAATACCTTTGTATATTTTGCCATTTTTGCCTCAAACCAGAAACACAGGTTTAGTGTCAGTGAGAGACGTTTGAAGAGATTACTTAATGCAAGAGGACACTGTTGTGTCATCAAGTACTCATCTGGGAAATAATATAGCTCCATCCCATCTCCAGAATCTGAGAGACAGCACCAGTCATTTTTGATCCTCACAATATTCATACCAATAAATTTGGATCTGCATCTTCCTGGAAGTCTTTGCTGCAGCACTTCTCAATCTTGCCATCCCCTCACCACGCGTGAGCACTCCTGATGTATCACACAGCGTATAAGAGTCTCTTTGTCAGTGCTGCACTTTGTTTTGCGGGTTCTCGCGAAAGTACATTAGCAAGATTTTCAGCCTGTTTTCCTTGATGTCTCTTCCGGGGCTCTGTAGTTTAATGATGCTAAAATAATCTATATTTTTTTCCCCCTCTTTCTCTACAGTCGTCCAGCAGCAGCAGTAGCAGCAGCAGCAGCGACTAAGACCCCGCTTTCACAGAAGTGCTGCTTTACACTAACGGTGGACTTACTGTTAACCATGAATACTCCAAGGTCATTCATTTCATTAACAATGTATCTGGGAAAACACAGTATTACCATTTATTTACTTACAGCTAATTAAAACACTAGAAATCTGTAAAATGTGAGCTTGTCCTCTACATTTCTGTATTGACATTCTACGGTCATTTCGTTCAAATGTTAAATCTATATGGTTATATAAAATACATTAACTACTATGCAAATGTAGTGTAACATTATGAAGAGGGATTTCTAATCAGTGTCTGACCAGTGGCACATGGTTCTGCCCCTGACCTGCATTAAAGCTGATTTCATCACATGCTGATTACTGGATTTATTGAGTCTGCAGACTGTTTTGCACATGCTCTTAACTCATTAATCTGCACTTCAAGACAACTTGAAACCTACATTTGTTTTCCTAAAATTGGTCAAATCTAAAGACAGCAGCACAGTAAAACGTCTTTCATAGTTTCAAAACATGTAGGAATGTGCTGTGACTTTGAGATTTTATTTTAGACAGTTTTCCAACACCAAGGAGACGAGGACGGGAATTTAAATTTCAGTCTGGAAGTGTTGTCCGTTCTGGACTTTTATTTAGAAATCTTTTTTTCCCAAGTTTCAATGGGTACAAGAGAATGACAAGGCTGTGAATCACCATGGCAACAGTGTGGACTCCCAAACACTCCACATAAAGAGACAGATGAGCTGGTCTGAAGAGCTTTTCATTTTTCTTTTAGAAATATCAATGTTTTCTGGAATATAAGGCTGCCAGCATTTCTCGCCTCATTGAAGAGCATTTTGTTTGTTTTTGAAACACCAATCGGTGTAAAGTCACTTGGGAGTGTTGCATTTAAATTTGTTTTTACAGAAACACAAAAATAACAGGCTAAGTTACAAACAATATGTCAATAGAGTCCTTTCATATTTTCCGATTCACCCTTTTCCAACTGTGAAGTCTTAAAACTCTGTATTCCGCTCTCTTGTTCGATCTGAAATTACTCCAGATAGGCGAGTCCTCTGACCCTCTGTGCAGTCTTTCACTTCTCCATCCAACTCTCTTCAACATTTGTAAAGTCCATCCCACCACGAGCATGGAGAAGTAAGGGACTCATGGGCAAGTGCATGTGTCTCTTCGCACCCTGTCCTCTCCGTCTGCCGGGACCGACATCCCAAACTTGTTTGTGAATTCATAAGCGATGGGGAAACTGAAGAGAGTTCCAGGGCATTTCAGATGGATGATGGTGTCCTGGAGTGGCAGATGAGTGGGGGCTAGAGGCCTATGGACTGCAGGGTTTGTCTCTCAGCGTTGTTGAGGTGACCAGAGAACATGCTGTAACATGGCTGTTGGGCAAACTGTGTCAGGAAGTCTGTCAGGTAAGCCTGGAGAGAGGACGTGATACACAGGTCAAGGACTTATCAAAGTTTCACGATGTAAAGGAGTGTTTGAAGAAGTAAATATATGCAATCCTATATGAATACACTGCCATGATGTCTAATAGTGATGCAAGGATAAGTTCAGACATCGCCCAAAACTGAGTGACTATTTGAATTACCCACCCTCATAGATTACTTCCTTTTGTACAGATACATATCTATATACACATTTATTAGATATACAGTATAATCTAGAACGTGACCGCTTAATCAACCTGACCAATTACTTGAACAATATATTGTTTATTTATTGACATTGAGTGAATATGTATGTTTACACATTTTTGTTCTCAGAAATGTCACAAAAACTATTAATTATAATTATGATGACCCGTTTAATCTATTTAATATTTAGCTTATTCAAAAGTGCAGTGTAGTGCACACACAATGCAGATTGGAGAGACACACCTTTTGTTTTAAGTTGTATCATTTGTTTTATTTTATCAGGTAAAGGATAAAAACAGGAAATCGGCCAAACAAAAATTGGCACCATATATCGGCTGCAATTTCTAAGGATCTGCATCAGCCATCTTATAATCTCCCTGTTTCTGTCTCTATCAAGTATCTCTCTCTCTTCCATCATAAAGTGGTACCTACAAAAGGAGTCTATTTCATTTATGATTCATTATACACAGTGGTAGCTATAATCAAACATAATTCAAACCCTGACTTATTCATGCACCTCGTCCTAACACTGATGGTCATCACTTGAGAAATGATGTGTGAAAACAGGTCAGACACTGTACCTGTAAATCAATCTGATATATGGGGTCTTTCAACGCATCTGGGTCGTCCTCGTCATCATCCTCATAATAATCATCATCTATAATTGGAAGACAAAAAGGTAAATAAGAAGACTTTCCATTGGCAACACGAAGAAACGAACATACATTAATTGAAGTTGAAATTAAAGGTCCAGTGTGTAACATGTAGGAATGTTGATTGGCAGAAACTGAATGTACAACAAATAACTATGTTTGCGAAACATTTGGCAACAGCTTTGCTTTATGATGGCTGCCATCTTACACCACTATTTTTCTATAAAGATATATCAGCCCGACTGAAGATGTTTACACAAAGATGAACAGCATCCTTTCTGGAATGCAAAGGCCTCTGTTGATCCCTGAGGAGCTTAGGAAAGGGAGTGCTGAGCCATTTGCAGCTATCTGCAGTCTCACCATTAGATTTCACTAACTCTTACACACGGGACCTTAAAGTCATTGAGCGGGAATAGCCGATGCAGAGGAGAACATCATACCATATTTGTTTGAGGCGATGAGATCAGAGAGCAGCTGCCCTGCCAGCCCTTCATCCTCCTCATCTTCATCATGCCCGTCAACCTCATCCTGCTCCTCCCACATTCCGCTGGAATCTAAAACAAACACCAGCTGGTGACTAAAATGTCTGCAATCACATTCTTAAGTTTTCAGTGAAAGCACAAAACATTTATTTGCCAAAAAATACACACAGACAAAAAAAAAATCTGGGTAAGCTGCATGAAATAGTCACAGATGTGTCAGATAATCTGTCCCACAGCATCGACTAAATGAGTGTGACAGAGGAGTTTCTCCTGACCTTGGCTCCAGTCTGCTGCGTTTGCCCTGCTGGCGTTGGCCTCCACTACTGTCGACAGTTCATTGATGATCAATTTAAAGATCTTCACTAGTAAAGGAATGTTGGTCCACCGCTCTGGGTCTGTGGAGGAGAAATAACATCCTAATATTGCTGTATGGATGTAATGTGATTGTTATAACCTCATTACAAGTATGTCACATGTTTACACATCCAACTGTTGCACCCCTCATTAGCTATATTTTTCCTACAATATGGAACCATGTCATCTAATCGGGTAACAAGTCCGGTTTGTGTTGGCATCTTACTTTTGGCAGATTTGGATCTTGTGCGAATGCCGTCTTCAGGACCGTAGATCTCCTCTCCTTTCACCACAATGTCTTGGAGACGTTTGTCGTCAGTGTTGAGGCTGTGCTGCAGCAGTTTACAGAGTGCCACCGTGCTGCAGTAAAAAAAAAAAAAAATATTGTGTCCACGTTATTGGGTGCAAAGCCAAAAAAGTCAAGAAATTAAAAGATTATATAAGACTCGAATATAAAATTACAGTGACAAGCATCTCAAGATGGTGAAAAAAAACCCAAACGTGTTTGTGGTGAGGCGGCAGTCGCAAAGTTAAGTTCATAGTTCATGTATGGGTTTCTTAATTGGGTTCCCCAACAAGATCTCAATTTATTTCTAATTATTCATTTTAAAATATATTTTACTTCTGCTAAAATAACTGCATTTATTATCAACAGTAAACATGAGACTTTTGCTGACGGTGCAGGCTACAACATTAATAACAAACTGTTTTTAATAACTATATAATGATAACTGGTGTTATCATTATAGGGTTTTGTTTTCAATGAACAAAAATCTTATTCGAAAATAAACGTATAGATGAAATTGTTGTCTGACCTGACTTTACCCTCATACTGTCCATAGAACAGGTGTTGTCTGCTCATCCACTCGGTCATGACGAACTCGAGGGCAGGTTTCCCCGTCGGTCCAGGCAGACTGCACAGGAACTCCAGCAGAGGATCCAGCTGGGAGTGAACCAGGTGAGCAAACACCATGATCAGTGACTACATGGGGGAGAGAGGAAGAGAGGGGGGAAAAGTGAGGTGGTGGAGGTAAAAATGCACCTATTGCATCTGTAACAATGAACCTTAAACAGCAAATAAGACCAAGGACGACAAGCATGATGGACATGGTAATTACGATTCAAACAATCCGATTCATCATTTTGTTGTGTCAACATTAATCAAAACGCCATGCTTTCATTTGTGTCTTTCCTGCCTACCTGCATGACACTCAGTGTTTCGGCTTGCTGCATCTTGCTTAGAATCGCTCGGAGGATCTGGTCCAACTGTTCCCCGAGCTCCGTTCCTGCCTGAGAGATCAGAGTGGATACCAACCTGCCTACGAAGGCAGCCGTGAACTCTGAGGTGCGGGGGTCCAGCAGTTGGTTGACCACCTGCATGACGTACCAGAGTCCACTGTTGCCCTGCTCGTCCCTCCACTGAGCAATCTGCTCCAGGGCCACTGAGACATACGCCCGCAGACACTCCCCACCGTTCTGGGTAGACAAGGAGAGGCAGGTTTCAGATATGGGGAAACTGTGGAAACTAAGCATTGATGCAATGTATTCTCTCCAAGAGAACCCTTTGTGATTAGAATAAAAAAATCTGCAAGGCTCCAAACCCAACGTAGGAGCTGAACCAGGTCAAAATTCTTAACTGAGTTTTGTGCCAACACGTATCATGTCGCTGCCAGTGTTTTTGTTCTCTTCCTGTTCAGTTTAATTGGAGCAAATTTTGGATCAGGTCAAATTATCCTCTGATAGAAACTGAGAAGGTTGCAGTTGTTTTCAGTGAAATGCGAAACCAAAAACCCAGCACTAAAGCAAGGGTGATTTGAGCATTTTGTCCTAAATACTAGATCAGAATGTGCTGCTCCTTACACTGGTCTACTTTTTCAGGTTCAGATTTGATTAAAAAATTTGAACCAGTTAGCGAGTTCTCAGATGAAGAAATAAATTGTAGTATTGTTAGCTATGTTTTACCTGCATGATTGTGTTGTCATCGGTCCGTAAGGTGCACTGTGCCACCACAGGGAAAGCCTGGCACACCAGCATCTCTGATAGAGGGGGCTTTGTGTTGCGTACAACTGTGGTCAGGATGTCAATGGATGTCTGTGGCACAGATAGAGGAGATAGAAAAAGTCATTAATGTACAGGGTTAAAAATAGAGAATGAAGAAGAACGAGTCAATTCCCATTTGTGCTGCTGAATGCTAATCTGGTATATTGCTAACACTAGAGCATACTGGGTGTTTAACCTTGCTGGATGGCTACACCTTTCCTTAAAAAGTAAATTCCACAGTAATTACAAGGAATGGGTTTTTAAGCAAAAATGCTGTAGTCGACAATTGCTTCTGACAATTATTCTTATTTATGACACAGGTTTGTGCAGCTATGTGCACACACACAGAGCAGATAAGATGGAGTGAAAGTTACTAAAGTAAACAATGTGGTTAAACATTTCTCAAAACTGACACTACAGATAGACAAACTGTAACATCACCAGGCTGAAATATCAGCGTTTGTAAACACATGCCACTCATGAGCCTGGTAAGAGAGCAGGGGATGAGCGTGATCCCATATCAAATCTTGATGTGGACACCGGAGACGCATGTTAATACCACGTGTTAACGCATGTGGTGCAAAGGGGGCCAACGCTGGTAAAGTGGAAAAGTTTTGCCTGATAATGACAATAGACAGAGTCAGAAAAGCCTTTCAGTGCCATTATTTAAAGAAAATAATAATAATAATAATAATAATAATAATAATAATAATAATCACTGCAATCTTGCAGTGATTATTATTTCTTGTTCTGGGCCAAATAGGGAGGTCAAGATGAGTTAATTTTGGATCACTGCTGCTGGTGGGGACACAAACCTGCACACTTCTGACTCTCTATGACAGGTATCCTGTTTTAGAAAAACCTTCTGTGTTTGTTTTGTACCACTTACAGCACAGAGTCCGGAGGGGATCTTGTCAGAAGGGGCCTGCATGATGCTGACCAGCGTGGGGATGAGACGCATCTGCATGGGGCCCTGACAACCTTCAATCTGTGCCAGTTCCTTAAAGATGTCCTGAGCCAGAGACGCCACCACAGGGTCTGAGGACAAGAGAGGGAGACAGGGCTTCAGAAAAACAAGAGACAAATCAAATCCACATTTTCCTCCGTCAGGTCATCCAACTTAGATCAATGCAAATAACCAAATTGAATTAAATAAATAAATGAGAGCAGTTTAAATGCAGGAGGCAGTTAGAGGAGCTACTTAAGGTCTGTACCGTTGTTATATTTAAGGAAAATAGCAATGGTGAGGGGGCAGATCTTGTTCTCAGCGCTGATGGTGAAGGCCGGGTCAACAGTGCAGACGATGCACAGCGTTTCCATGACGAGGGTCAGCACCTCTGAGCTGAACTGGGCGGCTAGTTGGACCAGTCCCTCTAAGATGCTGGGCAGGAAAGGCTGAAGGACATGTGTGCTCTCGGACAACTTCAGCTGATCACAGTACCTGCCGATTTTACAGGACAGAGACAGTGGAAATGCCCGTGAACATGTGCTTAATACACATTAATACACTTATGGATGTTCAGTGAGCTAAAAACCCACTACCATCCACACAGATGTTGAAGCAGTGAATAGTCAGAGATATTTGGCATACAAATATAAATAAAGATAAAATAAACAAGCTAAATGCATCTACAACGATATGAAATCAAGGACCAGCTGCTTCAAAATCTACCAGCATTTTAAAATATGCAACTGTTACCACTGTCAACACAGCAGGGTCTAGCTGCTTGTTGTGTAGTACTTGGCATTAACATGGACTAGATATTAACTACAGCCTGAGGGTCCTTACCCCCAAATGGCCCTGACAGCAGAGATGCGGACAGAGGGTGGCTGGCTGTCATGAAGCCCACTGACTGTGGCCTGGAGGAACTGTTGGATGAGCTCAGGAGACATGGCAGCTGTGAAGCGACTGGCTGCCCACAGAGCCCGGCCGAGGAGGAAAGGAGACGCCGCTGAACAAAAGAAAGACAGAGACCAGTGAAGACAAAGATAAAATCAGGCAAACAAAAAAGAACATTATTTTAGCTGTGATGTGTTCCTTTAACACACAGGGGAAAAACTTCAGAGGAAATTTCGAATGTGATAAACAAAAACACCATGGAAAAATGCAATGGATCTCCACATAAATTAAAGTTTATACATGATTTCTCTTCACGTCGTCCTCTTGATCGTCTCTATAAATCATCAAAGGCCTGTTTAAGACTCACCTGCCAGGTTGAGATCAGCAAGGATAACACTGGCCAGGAAACCGTGCATGTCAAACTGGATACGACCGCTCTTCACGTTCTCTGTGATGATGGTTTTGACGGAACCGAGAGCCAACATACAGGCCTCGTGGATCTTCCACCTTGTTCAACAAACAGAAAACAAAATTTCAGACAAAAGCACAGCCTTACGTAGGTTAAAATAAATAAACAAATACATAAAACAAAAAGAAATGTATGTATTCATATATAATTCCTTCATGTATTTAATTGCTATTGTTTGTTTGTTTGTTTGGCAGATATAAAGTGGATAACTACATTTGCATTCCTTATATTTTGATACTTTATCTCACACAACATATAAGAGCTTCTTGATCCAAATAACAAACTTTGGGGTTCAAAATTATTTTATTATGAGATGAATTAAGTTTGATTTTAAAAATGCTAGAAAGTAGCTATTTATTTGTGTTACCAGAGTATTTATGTACAATAATCACACAAAATCAAGAGGGAAGGGCTGATAGTAGAAGTTTGTGCCGCAGGTGTGCTCTCTCTCCATCTCTCTCTCTCGCTCTCAGACTGTCCACTTATCTGACATTTTCCTTCTGTCAGCATAATAGAGCACAAGCAGGAGAAATTTAAGAAGGCGGGACGTTTTTAATTCAACCCATAGAAGGACAAGCCCCACTGGTGTGCATACACACACACACACACACGCACGCATACACACACACAGAAAACTTGGGAACATACAGTCATAAACATATTGGTATTTTGTGAGACAGGCGAGCCAAAGAGCATGAACACCCACACGCAGCCGGGACACATCCGGTGTGAACTGGGTATAAAAATGTGTTCTTTGTTATCAAAATGGGTTACTGGTACGCAAAATGTGTACATGTTGGCAGGAGTCAATATGAATGGAAGTCAATGGGAAAATGAGCCTACTTCTGCAGGATTTATAAAGTCAGGACACATTTTCCTGAGGGGTTTGTGGTCTCAATCGCTAGTTTCAAATGTTCTTCAATAGTACGTGATATCAATTTTGTAAATTATGCCCCCCAAATGGACGATGACGCAACACACGACACAAGAATACCACAAAGCTTTAGACCAGATGCCAGTATGTGATTAGGATGTGTGTCTCCTCACCAGTGCTCATTGCCACTGTTTTTGGCCTGCTCTGCCTCCTGCAGGTGCCTGGTCGCTGCCGCTGCCAGTGCTGCTGCACTCTCATTCTGAAACTCTGCAGCAACAGCCTGCAAGCAGAGCTCAAAGGTTACCGTTGTGATACACACTCTCAGAGTGGTCGAGCATGCGTTAGTGGAGAAGTTAACTTCATGTAAGCTTTAAATTGTCAGATTCTGTCCACTGCATATCATAAAGCACTGTTGTTAGGTCACAGTTTCTCACCAGCAGCAGGTCTTGGGCAGAGATCCTGACCGAGTAGGAGAACGTGTCGTCGTCCTCATCCTCGACAAACTGCTGAGGGTTTGCCGTCCACACTTTGCCCTGAGAAAACAACATTGACAACAATCAGGCTTGACACAAGTCACTCAACATTAATATAAAGTACATATTTATCTTTAATTTGTATTATTATTATTATTATTATTATTGCTGTTATCATTATTAATAATCACCTGATCCTCTGTGATTTGCATGTACAGGATGATGTAGTATATTAGTTCAGGGAGGGCTTTCTTCACTGTGCTCTTGAACTTGTTGTTTTCCAGCAGTGTGTGGACAAACTCAAAAATGCTGAACACGAGATTTTCAAAACCAAGAACTTCACCTGTAAAAAAAAAAAAAAAAAAAAGAAAATAATAATAAAACTCAACAACACAGGACAGTTGAGAAATTTGTTTCTTCTGTAACTAGTAAATTACAATTTCAGTTAAGTCTGATAACAAGTATTACATGCAGCGGACGAGAACAGATGTTAAAAAGAAAGTCACCGTCTGAGTCGACTGGGTCATCCACTTCCTCCGTGTAGTTAACTTCTGTTCTTACATAAGTGCACATCTGGTTAAGGAATACTCAAAACACAGTCTTAAGAACATGACATAGAAATCTTTAAATTCAATCCATAAGGTCATTAATTCACAAAGCTGTGCCTGCAAATATCTTTGCCCTATCAAGCTGAATCTGTTAACAAGTGACTGCAACTACTGGGTAATCAGTTTTCCCTCATTATATGGACATTTTATGCAAAAGTGGCCCTCAAACATTTGACCACATCACTAAATCTATGTGGAACCTCCAGATTTGACCAGAGCCACGACAGTTTTTTTAAAGTCACCTGCAACCAGGCATCTATTGGACCATACTAGCTGTCAATCACACTGGCGTCCACTCATGTTATGTTACTATCTTGCTAATGTTCCCTTAAAATAACTGCGCATCTTTTTTTCCAACCAGTGTGAATGTAAACTCCCACACACAGCAGTCATGCAACATATTCACGCAACGCATTGAGTGTAAACCAGGCCTCGTGCTTTTAGAACAATGATTCTATGATGTCAAAATGCCTGTCTAGCACGCAAAATGTGCACATGTTGGCAGGTACTTTATGCTGCTGGTTGCCAAAAGGAGTCAATCTGAAGGTAAGTCAGTGGGAAAATTAGTCTGCTTCCCCTTTGATTTACATTTACACATTTTCCTGAGAAGTTCATGGTCTCAATCGCTACTTTCAAGTATTCCTTAATAGCACATAATGTTAATTTTGTAAATGATGTTCCCATTTAGAGCAACATGGACAATAAGTTAAGTTACAATAATAAGTTTCCATCTCGTATGTGAAATGCTGTAAGTCTGTACTACAGTAAAGCAAACAGAAGCGACACTTTTATCATACCATCAGCAGCAATGAGCAGGCTAATGGACATGTGGCTTTGCAAAGGATATAAAGCTGCACTTTCAGTCAGTGTGTTCCACACAATGGGTAAAATCTGCTGCATGGACGACACCATGGGTTTGGGGAAGTTTTTTACCAACGCTGTCACTGCCTAAAATGAGAAAGAAAAGGAAAAACAGTTTCTAAGTTTCTAAGTCCAAGTACACATTTCACACTCGTTTGCCAAGTCATTTATTCTTGAAAGAAAATGTCAACTACCACCGGCTGTGCACTGTAAACATCAACTACCCTATAACACTACAGCACACACATACAGTAAATGACTGTAATCCTTTGACATTTCTATCACTTAGATTTATTCACATTATTAAAAAGGTACACACATTTCTACTTGTGTTTTTCTGACAAATTAGTTAACTTTACATAAAAATAATTGCCCATGTCAAAATGTCAGGTGTGAAAAGGTCTAATACGTTGGCCTTTGGCTTGTACAGTCTTTTACCTTGAGGACTTCCATCTTAAGACCACTGTCTGACGAGGGTCCATCGGGCATCTGCAGAGCCTGCACAAACGCTTCTGTGAACTGCTGCACCACGGGGAAGATCAGGGCTTTGGCTGCACCCTAAACACACACACACACACACACACACACGGTAAAGCTACAGTTAGAATGTAGAGCTCTCTATAAAAATGTAAATAAACCAAATTATCAGTGATGAGGATTTAACAAGTTCAAAGAATGTTCCACGATATAACCAGTTTAGTCTAAACTATGTCTCTAATAATCCAAAGTGTGTCCATAAAGACAGTGACTAACTCACCTTTTCAAGCTCTTCAATTGCACAGATGAGGTTGGCACAGGTGGTGAATATCTCCACTGCTCTGGAGCGAGTACGAATGCTGTAAACCTGTGACAGTTAGTGAAGATTTAAATGAATCCAAACATCATGTTCACGTGGACAAAGAATAAACAAGAGCTGCCTTAGATGCAGGGCTGAAATAATTACTCGATTCTTCAATTATTAATCGATGACAAAATTAATCATCAACCATTTTGATAATTGATGAAACGGTTTGAGTGTTTTTTTTAAAAATTAAAACAAGTTTTCAGATTGTTTTAGCTTCTTAAATGTGAATATATGCTGCTATATTGCAAAAATTATTACAATTAAACGTGAACAAAAGACTTTTGAGAACATCATAATTTCCATGAAAACTTTATGACTTTTTATGAAACAAGCGATTACTCAATTAATGAAAATAAACATTAATTACAGCCCTACTTAGATGCTTTAACTGTTACGAGAGGATTTAATTTAACTTCACAATAATGTTCACTCACTTCATGCCATTTGCTCGACAAGGTAATGCAAATATTGAGCTCAGAAACAAATACCTTTTTTTGAAACCTTTGCATCATCAGCTCAACTTTTTCAGCTGATATTGGCTCATATTTTCTGTTCCGATTGCAAATAAAATTCAACCACAACATCATTACACTTTCAGTGACCAGTAAAGCAGAGCAGTAGCAGTACCTCGGCCATGGTGAAGATCTTGTACATTTCCGGCAGAATGACTGGAGCCACCAGTGGCATTTGTGTATCCGTCACCTCCCGAGTGAACTCTGTAAATGTTTAACGGACAGTTACAAAAACATATAGGGAGAAAGATTTCTCAGATTATTCTACCTCAGTAGGAAAGTGTTTGTATCTTTGAAGAGAATAAATGCATTTCCATAAAAGTGGCTACTTTTTGTAGCCTCCTTTGTGTAATTTAGCTTAAATAACCACTTAACTCAACTTTACCAATATGGTTAAGAAGTTTCTTAAGTTTTTTTTTTTTATAATTTCACTTGAGTGCACGGTTGACAAATTAAGGACATTAGAATTAGCACAAACTTTAGCTGAGCTGGAGCCTGAGTAAAGAACTGTGTGTGGGTGTTGAAAAGTAAACACATTTATGTTGGAGCTCTGAAACCTCCTGTTGTGTCATGCAAGAGTTGGAATGTGAATACAAGATGTTTGGACAGAAGTCTTAGCAATGATGTTAAAGCTGAATTGTATGATCAGCACCTTTGCCCTTGAAAAGTAAAACAAAACAAACTGAAATGACCAATAAAGCTTCAGTGGATTATAAAAACATGAAATTGTAAGAGAGTTAGACATAGTGTGTGTGTGTATCTGGTTACACACCTGTGAGGACCCTCATGGCTCCATGCACAGCACTGACATCTCCCCGGAGCATCTCCATCAGCAGGGTGAAGAGCTGCGGCCAAGCTTCAGGCCAGTCCCAGTGGGCAATGGCCGACACAGCGTACGCAACACTGGAGCGGACTTTGCTGATCGACTCCCGGAGACCACCTGGCAGCAGCTCCCTGATGGCGGCTTTAGCCTGGAGGAGGACAACATGAGTTAGACATGATCTGCTTGAAAACTCAACTTTGTGCAAGACAATATTTGAACAGAGACAGAAGATATAAATCTATGTTGGAGAAAAGTTTACCTGATCTGTGGTTTCAGGAGGCCTGAACTTCTCTGAGTGGGAACACCAGTGAGTCTCGACATACTGCTTCAGGATGACTGACGCCAACTGCAAAAAGAGAACATTTTAATAACACAAAACTTTATTGACAAAGACAATTTACTGTTCGCGTTTAGATATTTTCTGCTCACCTGACGGATCGCGAGCGCTCCCTGACGATCGACCGTTAGTTCTGCCAGGTGGACGCCAAACTCTATGACAAGAACGTAACAATGAGAAGAAATGATTCATCTATGACTTTACTGGAACACGTCAAGAAAATAGAGGAAACATGTAAAATAACATTTAAAAAACGCTCCCCAAAAAACGGCTTCAACAGGTTCAAGTGTCAAGTATTTAGAGTGACCTACCATTACACTTGAAAAGTAGCACGGCCCTGGCTTTCTTAAAACTAAATAATGTTATTGGTAAAACCTGTATTTGTACTTTTTGGTGGTATAGTATGTTAAATTACATACAGTACACACGTTGTATAAAAGTTGTTAATGTGTAACAACTTTCTGCAACAATTATTCAATTAATTGACTGCTAAATTATTCTTCAACTATTTAGATTATCGACTAATCAGTTTGAGGGTTTTTTTTATAATTAAAACAAGACTTTTTAAATTCTTAAATGTGAATATTTTCTTGCTCCATATAAAAAAGAAATCATTAAAACATAATCATTTCCAGATTTGGTAAACACCGATGAACATTTTCCAAATGAGTACTCGATTAACAGAGAAATTAATCAACAGATTAATCAATTATGAAAATAATCGTTATGTGCAGCCCTACAACTTTTATTCACATCATTCCAATCCAACGGTCAAAGGATTTGACAGATATCAAAAGAACAAAGCTGGTTGTGCCCTGAGACTTTTGCATAGTACTGTATCATCAGCCTGTCGACTTCTGTGATATACTGCTATATCTCAGAGGAGTGCGCGGTGAACTCTGACGCACTGGTGCTGTTCATTTTTGCTGCAGTATAAAAAGAACAAAACATGTGATATTTGGAGCTGTGTTTAGTGTTATCTCATAAATATGTACTAGACTAGATTTGAAATGATTCAAAAAGGTAATGTGATGGGCTAAGATTGTTTGTGTAACAGCCAAACTGTCCCTTTTGCTATAGGCAACTAGACCAGCTCGAGTTAAGTTGGCACCCATTGTTTTAAGCTCAGGATTTCACTACCACACTACGACTTATTAGGCTTGTCAATCATTTACCTACAGTATATTGCACACAACATCATCCTTGTCTGAACCTAGTGAGAGATGAATAGAGAGATGAGGTTCAGCGTCAGCTCTGAAGTATGGCTGGATGATAAATGAATTTTTATCAATTATTTCACATTTCTAGTTTAGGAGGATGTTATTCCTCTTTAACTCCCACCACTGACACTCTCCTTGCTCCTGTCATTAAGCGTTAGGGTTGGAGTTTGAAGTTATTAGAAAGCTTGCTAAAAAGTTATCCAATATTTTAATATGTTTGTTGTTGTTGTCTTGTTGACATAGTTGTTTTGAGGCATATATTTTGTTGCACTTTAACCCTAGAGGGAAATTTTGTTCAAATCCCACAAGTCAAAATAAAGACAAAAGCAAAACTCGTTTGAAAAATTTCTTTGCCTTTTGAAAAAATGTATGACGTTTGGCGTGAAAAACCAGAGATTTTATTTTGAAGCCATATCACCCAGCCCTTCACTGAACCAGCTCTGTCCCTCTCACTGGGTTTTACTGAGAGTGACATCAGGCTCCAGGAGACAATGTTAGTGCTGACACTCGTGCATCCAGCAGCTGCCTTAGAGAGAGGCCAGCGTAAAGGGTCAGCCTAAGTGCAATGCTGCAGTACAGCTGACAAGACAGTGTGCACTATTACCCTTTCACCATATGTACGAGGATCACTGGGCAGACAATAGGTACTGTAACAATCCATCAGTCAAGTTAAGGTTCTTTATGGTCCTTTATCAGCAGTTATACACCTCCCTTTACAAGCTGCTTATATCGAGTAAACTAGTGTGATACATGGTCCACGATACCAATAATATCACGATTCAACGATTCTGTGATAATCAATACATTGCAAGACAATCATATAGCAATACATCACGATATTTGTCTAAATCTAAATGTACGTGAAAAGTTAAAAGTGCAGGATTTCTCTATGTATTCACAACACAGGGAACAAAGTGCATACAGTCTATGTATTGAACGTGGATGGGGAATCAATTAAAGTAAATTTCTCCGACATTATCTAGTTATCTAGTAAACTGACTCTTCTTCGGCCAGGTAACTTCCACCCAACTTTCCCTGATTCATTTGAGCAACACAGCTGCAAGAAATCAAGTAGCGACACACAGTGAGTGAAACTGGCAGGGATTGTTAACTTTAGAGCGCCTTCATTTATTAATTAAAATACAGTGTATGGATTATCATATTACACGAGGAAGGACGACGATATATCAGCAAATCGATATTTTGACCCAGCCCTTCCTTATGTTTACATTTTTCATAATTATGTTAACTCCTTTATTATAAATTTGTGTCTAATGGGTGTTTTCCACCTTTGTTTTATGTACTTCAGTCTTAAGCATACTATTTCCATATTTCAAGACTTTTGAGTATTTCCATTGAGGTTGATGAAAAGTCACAGAGGAAAAACAACACACTCTCATTAGAACCTGTAACCTCCACAAAAGTCTTTCCATCAAACTCTCGATTTATTTACAAACAAATTGTCCATGAACTGATGATGGCGTTTAGTCTGAAAGGATGTTGGGTGGGTGCGATCCACGGGAAAACCCCGTGAGACGCATCTTCGCGGGAAGCTCTGTCATCGGGCATTCCATTGTTGCTGTGACGACCACTGAATAAATGACTAAGAATTCGTTTTGGATGCAACTTCTCTGACAGTGTCGTGAATCCCGTTTCCTGGTGACGGGGGCGCTCGGGACCAGACGTGTGTCTTTGTTGCTATGGTTTCAGAACTCTAACCTTTAAATTCCCTCACATGGCAAGAAACCCTAAACCTGCATCTAAATGACGTGTTAAGTGGGACAGGGGAATAAAGCGGTGACCTCCTCCCTGTTGAGGTGCTGTTGTTGAGGCCGGACTCCACACACACGCGCTCCACATGTGCTTCAGTTTCACCACATCCCAATAATTAATGTTTTCACGGGAGACAGGCTGAGCTGTGACTTCTACGATGTCGGTGGGTTGTTTAAAGCGGGTCTCAAAGTTAAACACACAAGTCTGCGTGGTGGCAGCAGCGTGTTTCCACGAGTTTTCATGCTAACTTCTTTTAACTTCTGAGGACATGGCCTAGCGTTAGCTCCTGGGAGAGCGCGCGCACACACATACACACACACTGAGCAACCCGGCTAACGTTATCATTCAGGCTGTTAGCTGCTCCTCCGTGAACACAGCGGTGACAGAAGCAGCGGACAGCGGGCTGTTAGCCTCTGTTCCTCCCGTCACCAGCACCACACTCACCCTCCGTCACCTCCAGCACTTTGATCTGCTCCTCCGCGGCGGCGCGCACTTCTTGAACCGGGGACAGGATGGCCGTCAGCGTCTCGATCAGAGCCTCCTTCAGTCCCTGCTGGACCGGGCCGGACCGTGCACTACCCGCTGCACTCATGCCCGCTGTGTGTTCACCCGCAGCCCGCCTCACAGTCTCTCAGACCAGCAGCAGCAAGAACGGGAGCAGGAGCACCCGGGGAGAAGCCGCAGGACAGAGCGGAGCGGAATCGCGCCAATGCATGGAAACGTGGAGGCGGGGTTTTACTGGAGGAAGCGCACTTTTCTTGTTTCTTCTTCTTCTGTAAGGTGCACTTACAGTACTTTACCGCCACCTACTGGACTGGAGTGCGTATGGCAGAAAATAAACAACTATAATGCACAGTTAATATTAAGGGAAGAAAGAAGGTAACTGGAACAGACTAAAATGAATTAAAATGAGAAATGTTTTTTTTATTTCAGTATCTCAAGATAAATAAATTTGATTTAGAGAATGTGATTTCCCCCCCCCTCTTTTTTCTTTTTAGTGAAATGCCCTTTGATTGTAATGTCGGAATTAAATTCTGGTCCACCAAATCATGGTAATACTTTTAAGATTTTAAAAGAAACTTTTAAGATACCTTAAGATTTTCTTGAGCCAAGATATGAACTTTATTTTCTGCTTCTTTACTATTGCTGTCTGTTAGTATGTTTGACAGTTTACAGTGTATTGTAGTCACCACACTCAACAACTCATGCAGAGTTTGATTATTTCCTTTTGAGTGTTTTTGGATATTGTGCATTGTTTGTGCTCCCTCTACTTTTTTTTCTCCATGTCTTTCTTTTTAAACTCTTGCTCCCTCTTGTGGGGCTGGGGGGAACTTATGTATTACAGGGCACTCTGAAATATCAGTTCACTTGAGTTTATAAAAAGGTTGACGTGTACAAAATTTCAATTGCAAAATTGAAGTGACACCAATTCAAATTAGCTTCAAATAGATGCACTATCCGGTCTGTTCTGTGATCATTAGCATGTGGATTGAAATGGTCTTGTATATTAACAAGTTGTCTGCGAGTTAAACTCATACACACCGATATGTGTGTGTGAAATAGAAGGACAAACACAGGTTTTACCAATAACATTAACGTTTAACAGCCTCAAGTGTAAGTGTGGGTCACATTACTTGACACTTTAAACTATTAAGCAGTTTTTTCCCCCCAGAAAACATTATTTTAAAAGTGTATACATGTTTTCCTTATTTTCTGGATGAGTTCTATTAAAGTGACTGAGGAATAACTACACTGTATGTATCATAGCATTGCTAAAACAACAAATCTACTGCTGCATGTTGTCTAAATGTATTCATTAGTTACTGAATTGAAAGTAGGTGTTGCCTTGAAAATGAAATAGAAATAGTTATGTCCATAATTTGCTCCCATGTATGAGTAAAGCACCAGGGATGTGGATGGTGGTGGCGATGAGGAAATTGTGGTTTAAACTTTGAAAGCAGTAAGAGATGTAATGTTTTTGAAAAATAAAGTTCAAGGCTGGCAGAACATACTATACCACCAAAAAGTATGGGTAGCAAACCTTTGGATTTTCTTAGTTTGCTTCAATCCCCTTCAGTTCCCACTTAAAAAACTTAAAACATATTGACCTCAACTAATACCAACATTTTTGGGATAATCTGCCACACGGTGTGAGAGGTAAATCTTATCATCCACCAGTGTCTACTGTGGCTGGATTGAATGAGTGAAAACCTCAGGGGCCAGGTTCCAAAATCCCCACACCTTTGGCCAAGAATCCTGAGAATAGTAGCCACCTCAGTTGCAGTTGAGGGTAAAACCCCTGGACATTCTGATAGCAGGTGTCGTCTCACCTAAGCTTTAATCGTGGCGTCAACTTCCATTAAAAACCTTGTATAACATTAGGATAACATTAAAAACCATTGTGCTGTCAAACAATGGTTCCATTCATTGTGAGGCGAGACTGTCGGTCTGCAAACACTTTAACCCCCGGAAGTGGCAGAGAGTGAAGAATTTATGTTACTCAAGGAGGAATTCACCAGCTTCACCTCACGATTATGTTGCTCCACTGACAGATGAAGTCTCAGTGAGGGTTCCATGGATAGTCGGCTCGTCTCCTCTTGAATCTAAATGGCTATAAGACAAAATCTGGGTCCTTACTGTGACATAACAGGTTCATTTCTTTTCATCTGACAAGATCGAGTTCCAGTCTTCTTCACTTCCTTGACCCAAAAAGCTGGTAAAAAAAAAAAAAAATCAGGGCATATTGTGAAAACATGATCAACATGTCTACTCAAGTTTTCCTACAGCCTCTCTTCAAGGTTGGTGTATTGGGTGTATCATGATGGACAGCACTCACATCAGTGTATTCCTTCAAACCAGAGGAAATATGAACTTGTATCCTAGACGGTCCAACTAACAATTAAATACAATTAAACACGAAGACTGTATTTTCACCTTTAACAAAAGCCTTCATGAATGAAATACTGTGTTCAGGGAACACATCTGTGACACCGACTCTGAATGTTAGAACAAAGCAACATGAAACACACAGGTTTTATGTTTCAAAGGAAAAAAAATAATATCCTGCTGAGTGTTAGCAGATTAGTTATCACTGAAGTTGGCGATTAATGGGTAAACCTGCTAGGTTCAAATGTCAGCACTACATGTTTACTATTGGCTCAATCTCACAGTTTGTTGCTGGTCAACTTATTCTTCTTAAATCACCTTTGGAAACATGTTTAATTTGAGTGATGTTGTAAATTTGTCTTTCCCCTTTTCCTAATTTAAGCACTGTGTAATTGATAAGTTTTGATATACACTCCGACCACTTCATTAGACATAAATGTGTCCCGGTTCTATTTTTGATATGGAAACAACATAGTGATGGTTGTGTCTGAGCCTGTCTGATTTAAAATGGACTTTTCTCTCCATTCTGATTCCGAGTTTGAATTTCAGCAGGTTGTCTGGACCACGTCTACAAGCCTCGATGCACAATCACCACCACATGCACGGCTTATTAGATCAATGCATGAACAACAGGTGTTGGTCATGTGTGCCTAATAAAAGTGGCTTGTTAGGAACACAGGTTACTGAAAGGTGTTTCTAATATTGACTCTACCCTTACCTGAATGAACGTTGCATTTATTGCAGGACTGTTGTACAAGCTGAGGTGTTTGTTATAAGCGTGTAATGTGGACCTCAGGTGAAGCAGATACAGAGGAATGAGACGAGGAATGAACCAAACACTAAAACAACAGGTTTTTTTTTTTCTTGTTTAAGCAAAAAGAATTTGGTTTATGTAGAAACAAGCAATGTTTTGCAATTGGATATTTCCTTCTCCTTTAAAAGAGTTCAAGCTAAAATTAAAAAAGAAAAGAAAAGAAGAAGAAATCAATCAAACCAACAATCATCCCACTGCACCCAGAATGGCCACCTTCTATGCAGATGTTACTGACAAGAAAGCAAAGGACAGCTGTGGGACAGCTCACAAGGGAGATAGATATAAGTGTACAGTACATATATATAAAATATAAAATCTGAAATATATTTTATATATATTAAATTGTGTTATGGTTCAGTATCGTTCACTACGCAGCATTAAGGTGGTGTGTCTGATTATCTTTTTTTTTTCTTCATTTTTTTTTCTTTTCTTCAAATCCTATTATAGAAACCAAAGGAGAGCAAAAGCAAAACAAATGAATCAACAAACAAACAAAACAAATGTGGGGGGGGGGAGAAAAAAAAAGAGGAAACTAAAGCGACAGACAAAAGGCCTCCGCCCAGATCCGAAGCCCCTCCCCACAGGTCCTAGCGGAGGGGTGAGCTAGCACGGACGAGGTGGGACAGACCTGTCCAGCTGTACAGCGCAGTGAAAACATAACTTACATATTAGCTCATTTTTACATGTACAGTCGTGATCAAGGCACAGGGATCTTCTACAAGTTATTTTTTTTTCTTCAATAAAGTTGTACAAAATAATACATTTTACAGTCTGTACAAGAATAATAGTCCAGCAGTAAAGTAAAGACAGACGTACTTAAAGCCGGGGGACAGGTGGAGGACGTGGGACTGGGAGAGGTGAGAGAACAAGACAACAGCTGAGGGGAGGGGAGGGGAGGGGGGAGAGGCTGGTGAGGGCTGGAGCACGTGTGTGTGTGTGTGTGTGGGGGGGGGGGTGGGGTGGGTGTTCCCAGGTGAAAATGTTGCATCCAGTCCTGTCTTTAACCTTTACATCATGCTTTTTCCTTTTGTCCTTTTTTTCTCTCCTTATTAAATAAAAGCTCTCGTCTCTTCTCACTTGCCGTATGTTGAGTATTTGTCATATGGCAGCAGGAGGGTGTGGGAGGAGAGCTGAGGGGAGCAGGATGTCTGTGTGTGTGTGTGTGTGTATGTGTGCAGGGGAGTGGGGGTTAAATGGTGCACAAAGGCAGATCTCTCTCACACACACACACAGTATACACCAACACACAACATGGGGTTAAAATTAACAAAAAAGTTGAATTGTGTTATTACAGGAATATTATATATATGCATATTTACATATATATGCATATATACATATATATGCATATTTACATATATATGCATATATACATATATATGTATATATATATACACACACACACTCATATATAAATATCTATATATATAGCTTGTATTTTTTGCACGGCATGAAGTTCACTGGTATGCATGAATTTATGCATTGTGTGGTGTGTGTGCGTTTTTTCACTTTCTTTTTTTCAGTTTTTAAATTGTTTTCTGCTTTTACTGGTTTCTCCATCCTCGGACACGAGAGGAAGAAGAAAAAAATAAATAAAAAGGGCTAACAACCCTTCGCTGCTGCCTGTCCACGTCCATCTTTTTCTTCTTCTCCTCTCCTTCAGCACACGGTGAATAAACTACCTCTCTCTCTTTACGGATGCATTAGTTAATCCAGCCTCTGCGTACTGTTAAAAGCAGGAGGACCTGGTTTAAAATGGGTCTCTCTGTGTGTGTGTGTGTGTGTGTGCATGGGATGCGAGATATTAAATCCTACTTATGGGGTTGTTGACTGTCTTACGCTGTAGTCTGTGTGTGTACCAGCGAGTGTGTGTTCATATATCTGAGAGAGAACGAGACCTAAAAGGAGCAAAAGTCCACACAAAGGGATTCCAGTCTCGACCCTCCTTCCTGGGTCAGAACAGCGATGAGTCCTGGCTAATCACTGATGAAACTTTTGTTGGTGCATCCTTAACTGTTTTTCCTTTTATTAAAAAAAAAAAAAGAAAAGAAACATCTTTCCACTGTTCTCTTTTTCTGAAACTGTGTTATCGGAAGAAGTTGTATCAGGGCGGAGAGGAGCGGAGGGCAGGTGCTCAGCCGCTGGCTTGTTCCCTCAGTTTGGTGAAATTGGTGGAAGTGTAAGGGGGTGATTGGCTAACTGGTGGTGGGGGTGGGGGGGTGGGTAGGTCAGTCGGTGGGTAAATAAGTCGCCTGGATGCTACTCCCCATCACAAGAGCTCGTACTGCCGTAGGTGCATCCTCTGTATGATGTCGCGACAGTCATTGAAGACGCGGCGGATGTTTTCTGTGTCGACCGCGCACGTGAAGTGGGGGTAACAGTAATGCCGCCCGTCCCCGCTGGCTGTGCTGATCCTCTGAGGGAGACACACAAGTGAAGACACGTCAGTGCAATGTCCTCAAGATCACACTTCAAGATACAAATGTGTTGTGTTTTTTTTTACACGCAGTTTGACTTCTTTCTGTTTTGCGATATTTCCGTGTCTGACTTAAACTGCTGGGTTTATTTTACACTTTTCACTTACTAATCTCATAGTTGGGAGGAAGATTATAAAATATGCTCAGACTGTCCATCAAAATCTCTTGAGACAAATTTAAACAAATTCCCATTTACAAAAGTGGAATATTGAAAAGATTTCATTTTTATTATTTGTTTTATTTTGGTTAAGACCTTGGCTCTGATTCCTCTGTGTCGTTTCCCAGAACCAGTATTGCTCCCTCAGCTATGTTCACTTAGTAATACAGTGTGTAACAAGTGTAGATTTAATTAAATGACACGTTAAATGTAATGTGATTGGTAAACTCTGTCTATCCCAACTTATCTGATATAATGACAAAAATATAAGAGGAAGAGAGGAGTGAAATGTTGTAGTCAGAGTGAGTCATGGAAACTAAACAGTCCTGTTTTTGTTTATAGGACATTGAACAACACTGTTCCTAGTACCAGGGAGACAAAACAAATATACAAATGTGAAAATCGAACAGGTAAAATATGAGTTTTGAACGAACCAGAAACTCATCCCGGATAAAGTACTTGGCCCTCGTAACGCGGGGATCCTCGCCTGGCTCTGGTATTGCTGTTGGAGAAGAAGAAGAAGAGGAGGAGGAAGAAGAAGAAGAATTCTGGTCATATTTAAGGTACTGTTGTCAACACAATACAAGAAACAAAAAAAGCACAGACAAAAAAGGTTGTAAATGTGGTCAGATTTGAAGGGAAAAGACATATCTATGAACAGGTAAATCCTAGTGGTGACACAGCTGATAATGTGAATGTTAGTGTTTGCAGAGGAACATTGACACTCTTTAGTTCATAAGGTTTTCCATCTCTGTGGGCGTTACTTTTCCCTTCTACATATTCCAGCTAAATCTGGCTCGTTCCTGTACCGAACCGTTTGAATTAGGCTGTTACTCATTAAGTAAACGTGTGCATGATTTACACAAACTGATATCAGTGTCAACCTCTTACCGTCATCAGGTGTAGTGTAGCGTGCAAACTCAGGGAAATAATCTTCAATTTTCGATTTCCCTGCCAAAACCTTCTCAGCGAGCAGGTCCTGTTTGTTCAGGAAGAGGATTACAGAGATGGTCCGTAGCCACCTGTTTGAGGGGAAACGGAGAATTAGCTCAGTATTAGATTTCTTTTGGATTTTGAGGACACTGAAAAACTTACAGGTCTAAGGCTGCATTAAGAAAAAAAGTACTTCTTTAACAATTCCTGGACTCCCTTTAAAGGGAAAACGGGATCAGAGTCAACGTAGCAGAAAATATATGTCGTTCTTCCTCGTGAATTATTGAATTCGTTTATAATCATGTCAGCTGATGAGCAATATATGGAATAATAAATGAAAACTTTTGACTGAATTTCCTATGTATAAAGTAACGAATAAGAATAGTCTCAATCATTTTATAAACAGGTGCACACAACAAAAAGTGTTTATTTAATTTTTTAGGACAGAAGAGCTTTTTCCTAGATTGTAAGTTCTTTGTGTTGTTTAAACTACTGATACTAAAATACATTTCTTTCATCATCACCATTCATTATCGTTATGTGTTTAATAGCGGATTATGTTATTATATTGAGATCTACACAAGCCTGATAATTAAGTTGTTTATGATAAGAGGTTTTCTTTTGGCACAAACAAATGCAAAAAGCCCAAACTCCAGCTTTTGTCGACCACCAATAGCAGTTCTCGTCACCCGCTATGTCACAGTAACATCAGAAAATCCACTTGGGTTTCTTGTAAACAATGACAGTGTGACAATTGTCAGTGTGGCGTTTTTATGTGTTCATGTGTTTATGTGTGTGTGTGTGTGTGTGTGTGTGTGTGTTTTCTTGGGTACTTGGTCCAAATATATACAGACTGGGGTTTGATGAAGTGATAAGACCAGATAATGTAGTACTGTAGGAATATTATGTTTGCACGTCTCTGTGTTTAACAGACCAATAACAAAACCCCACAATAACAGAAGGAGAACGTGTGCCACTTGTTTCAGGTTTGCTAATGAAACAGATCCACAGAAAAAGGGTCACTGACCTGTTGTTCCAGATGTTCTTGAAAAGGTTGAGGGCTTCCTGTAGTCTGTTGGTCTGATTGTCTTCTCTGATCACCATGTTGTAGCTGCTACTCGCCACCACAAAGATGATGGCTGTCACATCTGAACACCACACACACACACAAACTAAATACTCAAGATACTGTACATGAAACTCATGTCTGATGAGAAACACAGAGTTGGTTTTGGGAGTACAACAAACCATTAAAACACTGGATCCATTTCCTACGCTCATCCCTCTGACCTCCAACATCGAACATACTGCGGGAAAGAAAAGGTTTAAAGTGCGATGTATTGAAAGTGGTGACTGGAATTACAAACGATGTAACCTGAAAAGAAAGAGGACATTTCAATCTGATGATAACTTTTACAATTTGGTGGAATTACACATGATTCTTAGGCCAAAGAAATAGCATCTGCTTCTCTAGATATTACTGTCTGTACTGCAAACACTAGTGTGAAAGTTATTTGAAAGTTTTTGCCAACATAAGTGTAGAAATAACTTAGTAATAGAAACTTTTCTCACTGGAAATTGACTTTGTCTATTTGAAATCTTGTCTCGAAGATCCCAGATGTCAGTACTCTGCATCTCAACAGGTCCTGGAAAATTTTGAACAGGAAAACAAGAGGAGCTTACATTTAGGAAAAAAACCAACAACAACAAATTACACACAATGAAATCAAAATTGAATTGCGTAGAAAATGAAACATAACCAATTTCTTTTGGAATAAATAAATAATAAACAAATGTAAAAACAATTAATTCAGACGCATCGCAACTCGGTTTTAATCACTACCGGTGTGTCTCACCTGGTCGGTGGGTGTGTAGTCATTCTGCCTGACCACATCTATCCGGTCTAAGAAGCTGCAACAAACAAAAACAGCTGGTCAGATTTCAGCTGATGTTCAGCGAACAACATAATACACACCGACACACACAATGAAACGTCAATTTATATAAATTGCCTTGTTCAAAGCAATCAAAGCAATTATGAAAGCAGATCAATCTAT
Source organism: Solea solea (assembly GCF_958295425.1). NCBI lineage: Eukaryota > Metazoa > Chordata > Actinopteri > Pleuronectiformes > Soleidae > Solea > Solea solea. Next base: position 6,988,884 of record NC_081139.1, on the reverse strand, counting down.
GTTATTATAATGCTGGTAATGTACTGACTGACACACACTCAGAAATGCAGAATGATGGTCACTAAATGGCCACCAGGGGGCGTGAGTTTTAATTTATCTCTGAGGCAGCCAGTCTGAGTCACCAGCAGACAGGAGAAGCCTCATCAATGGAGCTGCTGTAGTAGTGCTTGCACAGAAGGGTGTGTGTGTGTGTGTGTGTGTGTGTGTGTGTGTGTGTGTGTGTGTGTGTGTAGGCCTACAAATCCCTCAGATCAGCAGAGCGTCTCCTCAAACCCATGTAAATGATTCCGTTGCACTGGCCTTCATTACTGCTGTTGTTGTTGTTTTCATGCTGACTCTGTGACGGTCACCTGCTACAGGCAGGCGTGTGCTTCAACATGTCAGTGCCCAGATCGGCCCTCAAGAGCAACTACACACTGATTCTGGCAGCGGGGGAAACACAACTTGAATTTCTCTTAGAGACGTATGTTAGAGAATAGCCAGATCAAACGCAGCCTCTTTTCTCCAGCATTTTTGTCAGAAACCCCACGATGGATTGCAATCAGAAAAGATAATAAAACTGTATCTCTGCACATTTGGAATTATGATTGAATTATTCAAATATTCCTTGTAAATTAATGATATACACAAATTATAAAAGCAACACCAAGTTAGTGAATGGCTTTGTTTTTAAGTCAGTGTTTCCTGTATTATACTGTCGCACAGTTTAGGTGAATTCTGTTCAATTAACATTTTTCTAAATGTATACTTTTATAATGTTAATGGAAACAAAGAATAATGGCTACATAAAAAAAAAAAAACTACATAGATAATGATTGAGGAGATTGCAAACCTGGTCAATTACTAAACCAATTATAAGAAAACTTTACACATACTTAGGTTCAGTGTCATAATTATTATTATTATTATCCTAATTATTATTATTATTATAATTATTATTATTACCATCTAAATGTTACAGTAATAGTTTGTTCTAGGTCTAAGTGAAACACTGTTTGAACGCTGTGTACTGTATATGGCTAAAGTGACAATAAACGCACTACTACTGCTTCTACTAGACGGACTGAACTGTTGTGGGAAAATATCTCATTGTGATTTTTCTGACAGGTATTGTGACAGTGATTTCATTTGCGATGTCATTTTGTTTTATTAAATCAACATTTGTTATGCAATAAATTAAAAACATGATGGAGCACTGACACCATGAAAGCATTAAATAACTAATGTGAATTTAGTGTATGCTTGGATTGAAGCTGCGCAGTGAAATCAAGTGAATCCCCCTCGCTACGACATGGCAGAGTCCATGGTCATGAAAACACAACAGTACTTGTGTTTCAGGTGATGATACATCAATTAAACCATAACTTTAAATATTGTATTCTCATGTTGATAGGTCACCGGCCTGTAATATCTGTACATTTTAAAGCACGGCTGAGAAATTATGATGAATTCTTTAGCTCTAATTAGGGCAGTTTCACTCATTTTCTTAGGTAAAGCACATCAGCCTTTACAAGCTTAAGACACTTGGGATCCACTGACTGAGAATGATGCCTGGGTTCCTGCTAAAGTGGCTGCTCTCGCTGACAAAAGGTGAACACCATCTCACCACCGTGTTTGATACGTGCACGCCCCGTCTGCTTTGACTGATCTTCTTCCCGTCGTTCTTACAACAGGAAGACGCTGGCCTGCTAGTACGGCTGCCTCGCGGGGCAGAGGTATGTAACCCCCTCTGAGATAACTAGGAATGTGGCAGGCAGGAGTGAAATGTGACAGGAGGGCTGCAGGTAACACACTGAGAGAAACAGGGGGCTGGGTCTGCGGAAGATACACTACCCGACAGACAGACAGGAAGAAGACACTGGTGGGATGAAAAGGAAACGGAGGACAACAAAGTCACCCAAGTGCATAACTCTAAACAAATGCTGACTAAAACCACTTTTTAAAAATATTTTAAAGTTCAGGGATGGCAGGAATAAACGAATGAATTTATTTTGAACACAAAACAAAAGTTAAAAAAAAGAAAGCAGATTAAACTCAGATCTCAGAAAAACTGAGACAAGAGTCAGCGAAAAGTAGTGCGCTGAAATAAAACGTATGTCCCGCCACCTTTCTCACTTCTCTAATTGAAAAAAAAAAAAAAATCTTTAAATATATTTACACCCAAATTAATGACACAGATTATCCAAGACTAATGTACAGCCCAGATGAATTATATAAACAATTATCCCAACTTTAAGAGGAGAAAAAGAGGAGAAAAACAACACAACTGTTGTCACAACCCATAACCATCCACGTACTTGAGATGTGTGGGTTCTCTGATTGTGTGAGAGTGAATGGTTGTTTGTCTCTATGTGGCCCTGTGAGGGTGTACCCAAGCCTTTCACCCTATCTCAGCTGGGATTTGCACCAGCGCCTCCCACAAGGATAAAGTGGTAGAAGTGGAAAGCGGGCACATTGCACTTCAACTGAACCCCCACTAGTGCTTGTATTCTGGGACAAGGAAAGTAGTTCAGTCGAAAAACTGATGTTTACTTCACTGAACATTGAAACATACTGACTGATACTCTTTTTAAAAACACACAACAATGTACTTAAGCATCCAACTCCGTCTGGTGCAGGAGCCGAGAGTCTCCTCACCACAGCACCTCTGCAGCACCCGCAGCCCTCAGTGGACAACTGCCCAACCGAGTTGTCTTTCAGCACCGTTCAGATGTAGAAGCGATGATGAGTTACACACACACACACACACACACACACACACACACACACACACACACACGCACACACACACACACACACAGGCCCTATTTGAGGCATTAACACGCCCCGGACGAGCACATGGCTCAATTTTTAGCAGTTCTCTCTATTAATAGGAGAAGTGCCAATAATAACAGTGCCTAGTAACTTGAACTAAATAATAGTAGTGGCTGCCCCAGTAACAGAGAGGTCTGCGGTCTTATGTATAACCTGTCAGGGTTATTCTGAGGTAGCAGACAGGCTTACTTAAACACTGGAAATACACACAGGACACTGGTGTCTGGTGACTGAAATAACCCAGTATTTACAGGAAAAGATAAAGTGCTTCTTTTTTCTTCTTCTTCTTGTTTTTTTACTTCTTTTCTCTAGTTTGCATTTTCAGCAACTGTAAGGAGCAATTATGTAAGAAAAACAAACATTAATTTTTGAATTTTTATTTTCATTTACTAAATTCCTTTGTGCTATTGTTTTTTTTGTTTTATTTTTTACATTTTTCTTACTGAAAATGTCTTCTGATAATTTCCCATAATCTCCACAGCTCCTTCCAAGAATAGACCGATATCAAAATGTTTCCGCACTTGTACAAACATCAGACGATCTCAACCATGTTGCCTTTGAAGTGTTAACATCAAACCTGAAGAGAGACATTTCTTATTAAAACACCGGCCCAACGTCTCGGTAACAGCAACGGTGTGTGCGTGTGTGTGTGTGTGTGTGTGAGTGAATTGAATTTAAGATTATCATGCTGTGAGAGACACGCGAGGCCGTAGAATCAACAGCAGCATATACTGGTTCAAAGCCAATAATACGTCTGTAAGGCATTCATCTCGTTATAGTGGCAGGATTAGGAGGAAAGGATCACTCAGATTATAAAATTGCATAAATCTACAGCTCTATGTGGGATTAGGCTTTCTGAGCTACATGCTTACAGTTGGACTGAAAACATATATGCTGAATTATGAATTATTAGCTTCATTTACTGAGATAACAAAAAAATCATAAACTTGATAAGGTATTATCTATTATTATTATTATTTTTGTATAAACATATTTAACGCTGTTTGGCCAGAGAGTATTTATCATTTAATAACTAAAGACGACAACAAACTCCACATTTTATTTTTCACTGCAACTATAAACTGTCTGGATTTAAGGGTTTAAAACTCTATAGTGACACAAACGCACACACACACTGACCGTCACAATCATGTCCTAAAAAAGTGTCTAAGAACATTTACGTCCACCAGGTTTACAACAGTTAAAGAAGCAATTTATTTTGTATTCTCACATTTTTTCCCTTTAACAAGTAAGGCAATAAAATGATTTATTTCCCATTTACAAAAAAAAAGTTAATTTACTAAGTAAATGCTCGCAGTAAGTGGCATTAAAACCTCACAAGAGTATCCCATGTCCTGCAAATAATTTAAGCAATAACAGTGAGGGGGGTGTGTGTGTGAAAAATCACAATTAAATTAAACTAATATTATTAACCAATATTAACTGAATGACTACTTACATTAAGTTAAATATATTTATTTTTATTATGATCTTACACAAAATAGACATTTGAACATGTAAGAAGAACCATGAAATAGCTGCCTTTATTAAATGGTTGTATCATTTTATGTTGCATTAAACTGTACCGTTGAGCTTAAACTAAAAGACCTGAACAATTCAAAGCAGACTCCTGCAAACGCTGACTTATAAAACACTTCATTTTTGTGTTGTCACTACAGGACGCTGACATTTAACTGTGCACAAGAGAAAAAACGGGAGCTGCACGAGGCTACGGAACACGGAGTCGAGTTAGAAAATGGTTTTGGCGCTTCCTCAAAAGGAGGGAAAAGATCGTCCGCGACCCACTGAGTGGAGAGATTACTGCTGCTTTACACTGTCACTGCGAGGCGACCAAACCAGAGGCTTCACCAGCCGATCCTTTATCAAACACAAACACACACACACACACACACAGGAGCAAACCCAGAGAGAAGGAAGGAGAGAGAGGAGGAAAGAAAAGAGAGAGAACGCTGTGTCTGACATTACAGCGCTGCTCCAAAAATAGCTCCCTGGCGCCCTGGCCTCCAGCTTGGTTGTCATGGTGACAGAACCACAGACACTATAAATAGACAATCGGCTCCAAATCTTGTGCGACTGGAGTGAGGCCAGAATGAGGGAGAGACAGACAGAGAGAGAAAATAAAATAGAAAGGAAGAAAGAGGGAGAGAGAAAGAGAGGAAAAGAAGGAGTGATAGAAGGGGGAGAGCGGGCAACAAAGAGATACAGAGAGAGAAATGCAGGGAATGGAGTGGGATAGAGAGAGAAAGGCAGCAGAAGAACTAAGCAAAGGCATAACACAGAATACTTAAAGACTTTAAACTTTAAGAAGTTAAAAACTGAGATTTCAGGAGAGAAAAGTCAGAAAGAACACAGGGACAAATTATGTTATGAAAGTAAATTACAAGATCAAGTTAAAAAAAGACCGAAAAACAGATGGATCAAGACACCCATTGAAAGAAAAGACACTGAAGAAATGAAAGGTAAGAAAGAAAAGTGATCGGAAGACAGAATACAGAACTGAAAGCAGGGGAGAAACCGAAGAAAGGGAGAAAAGTAAAGCTGAACACTGGACAGACAAACAGCAGCTGAGCACTGGGAGCAGCACAATCAGTGAATACACACACAGCGTTCACCAAATCACAATACACCGAGATGAGATGGCTGCGGCTTCCCAGAGATAATCTGCCGATGAGCTCGACTTAAACACGTATCAGTACTGTGCACTTTTAAAAGTTTGACAGCTGGACACGACCCTCAAACTCACCACAATATATAACACCACAATAAGTAATAATGACACCACAAAAAAATCTGTTTGCCTTTGCCCATCTCTCATTCTCCACCCCCCCCCCCCACTCCTTCATTCCTTGTGATGACTCAGAGACTCGATCCCAGCCATTTTCTGTCCCTGCAGAAACACCACTACACATCACAGAGCGAGAGACAGAGAGACAGAGAGAGGGAGGAATGGGAAGAGGATACCAGAGGGAGAATCTGGCACACAATGGCACATTATCAACAAAAAAAAAAAAACAAGATTTCAAAGAGTCGACACCTAGTAAATAATACATTTGGCAGCACTGCTGTGCTGGTATCACTACAGAATGTATGGTTGTTGGGTCACATTCATCCTCTCCTCATTTTCACGTTTCTATAGAACCACATTCAGATTAGAGAGTTGAAAGCATTCACTAACCTCCAACATCTGAATACATGATCAGAAACAGGTTCTGAAATCGCTGGAACGATATTGGTGACTTTTATTGCTGTGACAAAAAAAAAACAATAAAGTAATTAACGCAGCTGCGTTTTGTTTACTTCCTGTGGCAGTTGACCTTTGACCAAGAGCACCAATCAGTTCAGCCTCGAGTTCAAGATGTCCCTCAAGATATTCTCGAGATACTGTGTTCAAACACACTGGACAGACAACTGTCGCCAACTCTGAGGCACAAAGAACAATCGCCACCCACAACCAGACTGCACTGGCTGACAAGAACTAGCCCGAACTAAAAGCCTGAGGCACATGAGCTGAGATTATTTTCAAATCTGACTCATTAGTAAAAAAAAAAAAAGGGAGAGACACAATGAACTTGATTTTCAACGTTTTAATCCAGAGAACGCACAGACTGGACGATCGAGTCAAGATGCAGGACCACTCACACTTGGTGTTTACTCAAATGACTTCAGGGATTAGATTCCGTGGATTTGGGATCTCACAGAAATTTTTAATTTTTTTTAATGTGACTTCAGAATATAAACGGACATGGAGGCGGACTGTTGGCGTCACCAGCTCATAACTGCTGTGTGCCATGTTTTGTGTAGGGATGACCACATTTTTGTGTCCGATACTGATGTCACAAACCCAATATTATTCCGATACAGTCATTTAAGACCATTTATAACGATGAAGCTGTTTAACGACACATTTATGCCAAGTCATTTCAAAGACACAATTCTCCAGCTGTGTAAGAAATCTTGTTCTCCCAAAAAGAAGAAATAAACAGCCCAAACATGACTCAGCTGAAATGCTTTTGCTGATAGTTATTTACATTTTTACAGTCTGTGCATAGAGAAGCATGCTATATATAGGATTTTTGGACTGTATTGGATTCTGCATTCATATCTGTCTGATACCCAATACAGGCATTCTGATCCATAGCGATTCCCGTCCTTAATTTTATGCTGAGAAATGGGGGAAAAAAACTGGATGTAGTCATGGCGGAGAAGATGGAAACAACTTGGCTTGTACGAGTGACGGTTCTAAACAAAAGTATGCAACATCCATTTCCCACATGTCGCTGAATCCGCGGTTCGCAGGCGTGAATATCAAACATGTTTGCATACTTCTGTTAATCCCTCACACTACAGGATCATTTGGCCAGATAATCTGTTCAAATCAGCTTAAAATCGGAAGGCGCCCACGATTGTCGGAAGGGCCAGATCACGACTGAAATCTGGCCAATTGTCCTTTTATTATAGTATTATAGTGTGGGGCAGGCTTAAACCACTTAATCACATAATCGCGACACAATCATAACATGCTGTTAATTTGTAATTGCTGCTAAAAGCTAATTAATAGCTAATACACACTGTCATTTTCTAAAAACACATCACTGGACAGTCAAGAGGTGAAAAGGACACGATGTGGGAGAATTGTCCTCTTTCATACCATTTCATAACATAACTGTCTGTAATCAGTCAGCAATGTCTCATGACTCGCTGCACTTTTCACATCTTCCTCTGGGGCCACGTGTTTGCAGTTATTTTAATTTTTTTTTGTTTTATTTCACGTTCCACTCACGGATGCCTATCTGCTTCTCAATTAAAGGAGCATTTCAGTATTTTGGGGAAAAATCCCTTTGTCACTTTTATATCGTGGGGAACGTGCAAATATTTGAAACAACAGAAATAAAGACGTCCTCTTACACAATCATTTTATTTTACCTCTGAAATGTTAAGGGAGTAATAAAATATATGGGGCTGAATGGTTTGACTGTGATTTTTATTTCACACATTTTGTGATTGTTAATTGATATCAAGCTTTAATTGCGCATTCATAAATAACACAATGTTGCCGTTTTTAATTTTCAAAGCACATAGAACAATCAAAATAGGATACATTTGTAATTCCCTTATTGCATTGTTTCACGTTGTAATTTCTATTTGAATCCGATTAATTAATCAACACTGTCTTTTTATAATCCTTCACTTGGATCAATGGGAATGTTTGGAGCTGCTGGCTTTCTTTCAGTTTGAAAAGTCCCAGGTTGATTTTTGATAACTCAGTGGCCAAATAAATAAAAAAATAGTGGCTTTTCTTTTCACCATTGCTGTTTCCTAATGCATACAACTGCAAGTAGACATCTCTTTCCTGTTTACACCGGCATGTGCATGCCCAGTGTACATAAATGGTCATGGCATGTGCATTTTCAGGTGCGTTAAGATGGATGGAGAACACTCTGAATGCAGCGCTAAACATGACAGTGGACAGAGATTGTTTTTCATCTTTAAAATTGCATTTCAGAAGCAGAAACATAATAAAATGGGTGCAGCCACAGACAGATTAAGTCCAGTATGTGAAGTGCCTACAGCAGCCTATCCAAACACAAACTCAAGTTGGCACATTCACGTGTAATCAAGGTCAACAATGTCCTCGCAAACAAAAACCATGAAAGGGGTCAAGAAGTAAAACAACACACCATGCAGGAGTATGACGGTGCAAAAAGACGCTCGGGGAAGCCTCTGTGACTTTCTTCACGTACAGAAACAACAGAGCATCTCTACCGTATCAGTTTACTAATCACAAAACCAATCGAGTGAAATTATTAGCGTCTTAAAAAAAAGGGAGAGGTTGGGATTTTTCCCGCACTGATCAAGGGTGGACATTTTCATTTAATGTTAACACCCTTCATCAATAATGCTGAAGTTGCCTCCCTCCTAACACTCTCTCATTCTTTCTCCTTCTGCAGCCTGCCTGGGTTTAAAATAGCTCTCCCCTCTCTCTTTCTCTGCTTCTCCGTTTACATAAGCACACAGAGGGGGGAGGGGAGCACTTCCGGTCTGGCCACCCAGCCCAGCATCTGATCCATAACACTAGGGCTGCTGGGTGTGAGAGGAGAGAAGAGGTCCCGCAATGCAGGGAAGCCCTCTATTTCAATTTGTCGCCTCTGTCCGTTCTCTGTGCGCCTGTCTGTCTGTTAGCGTGCGTGCGTCCACAATCACATTTGTTTGTCTCAAGATCATCTTACAGACATTTTCACTTTGCTCCAGAAATGCAGTGCACGTCACTCACGGCGAGAAATAAACACCTGGGGTCATGCAATGTAACTTATGAGGACACGCGTTACTGCTATTTAAGATGAGTGTGTCAACAATGAGTCACTTTTATTTAATCAACAACAATTTTAATAATGGAAAACGTTTATTATTAAGGAAAGATTTTTTGTTATTCCTGACAAACTGAAATTTGAATGTATCATCTGTATCATCAGAGTTTTAGTGTATTATCAAAGCATGCTGCTTATATTTTCTCAGCTCTTTTGCACCTATTTAAAAGGTGAATAATGTGGCTAGAGCTGCAACTAATGATTATTTTGATAATCGATTAATCGGTCGAATTTGGTCCATAAAATATCATTAAACCTTAAAAAATGTTGATCGGTGTTCGTCAAACCTAGAAATGATGTTCTCAAATGTCATGTTTTGTCCACAAACCAAAATGATTCACTTTTAATGATTTCTTTGTTATCCAGAGCAAAGAAATTAAGAAAATATTCACATTTAAGAAGCTTAAACAATTAGAAATCTTGTTTTAATCATGAAAAAAGCTTCAAACCGATTAATCGATTATCAAAATAGTCGTTGATTATTCACTTCAGCTTTAAATGTGGCTATTCTTGTGTTTGCTACTTTACCTTTCAACCCCACTAATATTCGTGTAAAATATTCTACTTTTGTTCATTTTATAGTTTTCAAATTGAAGATATTACTATACACGCACATCATTTATTGTCTATGCTTATTCCAGTGGTTTCATTTTTATTGTTGTAAGCAGTCACACATCCTTAGAGTGACTTTGTGATACTTTCTGCTAATGGTCTAAATGGCTAAAGAGTGACGTATACTTTGTCATCGGAGGGTATATATACTGTACAAGGCTCTGTGCAGATGTCTGTGCACCATCCAATTCGTTGCGACAGCACAAGTACCCTACATGGGCACCAACTATGAACATGTTCTCCATGAAGACTAGAAAATAGTATAATCGAGAATAACTCCACGTTTGTGTTGTCTGCAGCTGTCAGTGTGCGTGTCCATAGGAGAGTGAAAGCCCCAATATACAAATTCTCATTTAAATTACTCACCTGTATTTCACCCCCCCCATCCATATTTATCTTGTGATTGTAATGTAAGGAAAATCCTAACTTTCAGAAGAAAGCTGGAAAAATAACGACGTCATTGATCGAGCAGGAAAATATCTGTAAAAAAAACAATTCTAATAGTAAATCTATCGCCTCAGTCTTTCATCTTCTGAAAGAGTTTGCTTCTCTTTGCCATGTAAAAAGAAAAAATTGCATCAGTTGCAGGATAAAGTTAATAAATCTGTCTGAACCAGCAATAAATAATAATGTTAATAATGAATAAGCACTCTCATAATGTAAATACTGTACGTAGAGATACAGAATACTTCTTCCAACACAAACCAACAAAAACAGACAACTTTACACATGTATGTTGAGGCACAAGCACACACACACACACACACGCACACGCACGCACACACACACACAGGTTGCACAGCTATCCTTTTAAGGACTCTCATTGACTTCCATTCAAATGGTCATCTGAAACAAAGCATAATCCCTAACTCGCATCCTAGAAATGAGAGATGAGGTTCTGCCTCATTAGGGGGAGGACAACCGGTCCTGACAAGACCAGTGTTCACGCCAGAAAAGGTCCAAACACAAGTACACACACACACACACACACACACACACAGGCACACGGAGGACAATGAGCAAGCCTCTACACTCGGAGAGCCCGACTTCATGTGACCACTGCATGCCTTTTAACAGAGGCAGGCCTGACTGAGATAAAACGCAGAGAAAAGACAAAAACAAAGGAAGAATTGAGAAGATAGAGAGAAAGAAAGAAAGAAAGAAAGAAAGAAAAATAGAATTACCACCTTTCCTTTTGCTTAATATACAATTCTATATATAAAAAAAACAATGTAGATAATATATAACAATACATAAAACAGCAGCACTACATTTTAAAGGATAATTCTGGTGATAATCAAAAAACATCAATAACAACTTGATCCTGATCATCTGAGTAGCCACAGCCTGATTCTTCCTCTGTGACACAGACGGCCATTATTAAAGAGTCTACAGCCGTGGAAGAGGCTCCGAGAGGCTGTATTCACAAACGCTAACATCAGCGTATAGTGTGTCAAGACGCTAACATGCACTAAACAAGAAGAAGAAGAAGAGGGATTGGACAATTTGAAGTTTCGAAAATGGCGCTGGACTAAAAAGTCAAGGGATCACCAAAGTTATATGAATTAATCATCAACTGAAAACAGTTTGATTAAACTGACTATTTACTACAATATAAACGATGTTTGCGTTAACACTTAATTACAGCTTCACCTTGTCCTGAGTGTTGAGCAGAATTTCTGACTCTGGCTTTTACCATTGTTGTTTTTGTAAGGCGTACTTTCTGAAAGTCAGCAAACGACTGCAGAGAGGAGAATAAGCTTCCTGTTTACACTGGTACATACGTGCCCAGTGTACCTGTATGTTTTTCCATGTGTTATTATGAATGCACATTACCCACGACACGGAGCTGAAACACTCGTCTGGACGTAGGTCGTTTGTGTTTGAAAAAGCCGTTATCGGGAGGAAAAAAGTAAAAGTATTGATGTAGTCTAAATAGAAACAGATACTGCTGAGGTCCGGTCATTAGAACTTCTCATCTGGGTAGCGTTCACTGTCACCTCGTGAACCGTCACACCTTGCGCTCACATAAACCACATGGCAAAACACCCTAACACCTGACCGAGTGCACGCTGAATGCTTTGCTGTGCATGTGAACTAAAAAAAGCCAAAGTGAGAAACGGGGAAACATGTTTTGGTGAGACAAGTAACTTTTACAGGTGAACATGCATAAGGGGTGAAACTTACTACTGTGCACAGTCGATGAGCTGATATTCATTGGACCTTTCCCAGCAGGCCTGCACACCATCGTCCTGCCAGAGGCTCTTTGTATGGTCATAAAACTCCTGGAAAGAGACAGAAGGACTCTGAAATAAAGATGCAATATGACAGAATAAGGTAGAAGAAGAGTGGAGTGGCTGTGTGAGTAAAACAGGAATGTTTACCAGAAATAGCAGCTGTGAGTCTGCATGTGCTGTCCTAAAAATTTGGACGCTATCTTACAATTTATCTTTTACTGTCTTCCAAGGCTTTCCAAAGACGACAGAAACTAAATCAGTAACTATTCTGATCATTTAAACCTTAGAACACAGATCATATAGGCAATCTGATGAAATTCTAATTTTTTAAGTACAATATTTTTTTGGGGGAATTTGTGAAATTTGGAAAAAACGGCTGGCTTGTTTTTATGAACAAAAATGTTAAACAAGCGGTGTATTTTGTAACTTCTGCACAATTATTGCTAGCAATTATTGCTAACTATTATGAACCAAAGTTCTGAACCAGAACTTTGACTCAACAACACATACGAAGACAAAAAAAACACATATTGTAAAGCGGAAGATGTGACCTATAAACACCCCCCCAGGATGTCCATATACAGCAATTTACCAAGGGTGATCCATACTGCATGAGCACGAAGGGTTAAAACTGTAGTACATAACGTTTAACTACGAACAAATTAGCTCAACAAAATGCAGCTGAAGCCTTTCAGCTCCAAATGACTCTTTCTGTGTATCTCTGTGTAGCTGTGTCGCCCACCGACATTCCCATGCTGCACACAGTGAGTGATTTGTTTTAGACAGATAATAGCACCAGACACATTGTGCTAGCAAAAAGCCGGGCGGCTGCCAACAGATTGGAGTATGACTGAAAACAGACCGAAGCACCCATGAACAGCTTCAGAGGTAAACTGTACCGCTCAAAAAACAAGTCGTTCAAATCCAAACGCCCCAGCTTTGCTGCTGTATACACACAAACGCTTCCTCTGTGAGGTCTGATAGTATTGCTTGACAGAGCACGTTTTCGGATGAAGGACACCACTCCTATTTCCCTCTATTTAGATTACTTACATCAAAAAAAGAGAGAAAGAAGTGAAATCAAAAGTGCCTGCAGCAGATAGACCAACAATCAAACATGTGTTGGTGGCTTATGACCATAATTCTTGTCATATACGACAAGTCAGATGAAAGGTGGGATGTGATATTCCCAAGAATTTTTTGGAGTTTAAATTTGCCTCGGAGAGAAGCAGCAGCAGCAGCAGCAGCAGCAGCAGCAGCAGCAGATGAGCGGGCTCTGACAGAGGCAGGAAACGCAACAGTTCACCAAGTTCATGAAGAAACTGAGAGCCTTGTACTGACACAAGGCTTGGCCGTCACTGCACGGGGGCCTATCTCTTTATTACAATCTCCAGTCGATCACACACTCCACTCAGTCGCGCAGAATTAAGCCATTATGAGGGGGGGTTGAAACTGTGGAAATACAGGATTTAACCAGGACAGTCAGTAATGAGACACTTTCATCATGTGTAAAAGTAAAATTACCGCTTGTCCTTCACCACAACACGACATGCCAGTAAAGAGCAATAGAAATGTTCCTCTCCTCGTGTTTTGTGTGAGATACCATAACATGCAAGTTGATGCTTCTAGTGAAAAACATTGGTCTCATTCTCATCAGAATAAGTTCCTGGCTTAATTTACAGACTCGGGGGGGAAGTACACATAAAGTTCAGCCAGTGTTTTAAACTTTTAAATAGAAGATAAAATCCAATTTAATATCATAAAAGAGTTAGCACTGATAGCCACATGGTTTGACATAATTTATTTATCAAATGCATAAATCTGTAACTTTCCAACAACAGTGTGCGAGAAACCTGTCGTCAGAAATTCGGGAAATCGAGTTGGGAGATTTTCCTGCCACTTTCTGTTCAAAATCACACGTGAACACATTTTAGGGCTAATGTTATGGTCTGCAGCACAACAGAACAATATCCAGTACCGTTGAAAATGAAAAAATACACAAAACTGCAGATAACCTGAGGAACCAGAGACCTGCGGGAAACAGTAGAAAAGGATTCACAGCAATTCTGTCAGAGCTGTTTAAATTGAACACAGAAACAATTCATTGATTAATCTTTCTAAAATCGACAGCAAATGTTTGATTTTATATACATTTTACAGGAAATGGAATATACTGCAGTGTTTTTCTTTTTGCGGGGGCCGCCATGAGCTTCAGGGGCTTAAAAAAATAAATACATGTATCTGGAATGAAACTGGTAAATATTTCACGCACGACTTTAAATAGATTTTCTGACTTACCAATCCACAAATCAAAGGTCATGAAATTAGCAGCGTTAAAGACTTGCTTGTCATTTTGTTGTATAATGACAGTATCAGGAATCATTCCCAAAAATAATAAAGGTTTTCCACTGGTTTCTCTTTTCTTTATCAAAAGTTCATTCACAGTTACAAGTGACAAAAACAGAAGCCACGACACGACACCTCTAACATTAGCAGTAGTTGATTGTAGTTGATACATGATAAAAACCCAGTATCCCAGAAAGATTAATAAAAAGGCTTAAATAGAAAATGTGTCACTTTACAGATCAAGGCTGTGGAACATGTGAAAAATCAATACATTCTAAATAAAATAAAAATGATATAGTGTATTAACACTGGAGTGGAAAACTACAGTTTAACCCGCCAGCTTCAAATTATACAGAAACATATTTAACTGTTCTCTGTCTTTAAAGGAAATCATGACTTTGGTTGGTTTAGGAATTATTGATATAAATATAAATATAAATATAAATATATGTTTTGGCCAAATTTAATTGTATCCTCTACCTGCAGCCCACACTCACTTCAATGGTTATTTAACAGCAACATTTTGAGTTGATACTGAAAAAATGAGTAATAATAATAATATTAATAATAATAATATATCAGTAACGCATTGTTTAGGAAACGATTTTTTTTATTTTCTAAATGTCCTGCACATTCATGACAATAAGCTGAAAGCATAGAAACTACAGTACACGTAGTTGAGACACCGACTGCCTCAGAAATGAATTCCTCCGTTGTTAGTCACGAAAATTAAAATTCTACATTTGTTTTCCCCACTCAAGAAAACAAGTCTTCCTATTTGAAAAGACAGCGGGTGGGGCGAGGAAGCTAGAGACAGGTGAGCGTGATTCATGCAAAGGGAATGGCCTATTTTTATTATAAATATAGGAGGAGGAAATGATTTTTGTTGAGTAATAACTAGTATGATAATCGCTTAGACCGTAAACTCGAAGAGATTATGGAGACTCAATCCAGGCTTCCCGCTAGTTCTGTCTCTCTCTTCCTCCTCTGCTGAAGGCAGAATCAACCAGTTTAACTGGTTTCCAGTGGGCCCTAAGGCCAGGCGAGGAGGAGGAGGAGGAGGAGATGGTGGAGGAGTCAGATTTTTTCTCTACACGCTTCACTTTCCTAAACAACCATTCATTTCTACAAGAGGAATTGATACACACAAAGCCAAACTATCTAGCTCTGCTACTTCATTTACACTGACACACCACCTTTAATTAAAAATTGCTTTGAACCGTCCGCGGGTTAGGGTTAAAATCCTAAACTCTAAATCCAAGTGCGGGTCCTTCATGGTCTACTCTTCCTCTTCCATCGAGACCCTGCAGGTTCTCAGCCCAAGAGTCTCGTGAATGACGGCCTGAGGGAAGGGTCAGCTTTAGACAGGCCCGCATAATAAATTTGCCATGACGTAACAGAGGCGATATCAGGAGACTTCCTTTTGCTTACACACAAATACACACACACACACTCTCTTCACTGGAAACTCAGCCGCTACACACAAGCCGGCACTGACGGTGAAAAAAGGCCAGTGAGAAGAGCGAAGGCGATCACGCTGGAAAAAAACAGAGAGGAGGTTCTTTCTTTTTTTCTCTGCGTCACATGTCCCACATTAGATATTAAATAACATATTACACATTTTTTTTTTATATGACTTTTTCTTTTATTTGCTACACAAGATGCTCTTTGTTCTATTTAGATGTTTTCAACCACAATTAACTGGTTTCTCACGCAAACATGACCAAAACTATCTGATATCCTATCGCAATAATTATGGAAACCTTTTCATCTTGACGTGAAAAACGTCAGTGACGTAATAGCGGTACATATTCATCTAGCTCCTTTATTCCACCCTGTGACGTGTTTTATTTGCATTTTTAGTTTATTTCAAATCTGGCTCTCGTTACTCTGCCGATTTCCCTTAAAAACTATTAACTTCACACGACCTGGTTCAATATTGATCAACGATCACATCAACAACTCATCTGCAGATTCTTCTCATGAAACCAAGTCCTGTAACCCTAACCTAACGGACCAACAGTCAGAAATAGGGTAATATGTGGATCCTTTCTTAGATCAGCCTCTCTGTGGCATCACTTTTAAAGCCAAAAGACATAAGTAGATTAGTAAATGAATATCTGGTCTAGCAGTGGGACCTGCAGTGGCAGCTAAACGGGCCACTGGGGGGAAGACAGCGGCTCGGGGGGGGATCCCTATGAGTCTCTGTGTTTCTGCAAGACAGGTCCCTCTGGACACAGTTAGTGTTATTACAGATAATCAGTGTTAATTGGCACCGGGGATCTCTCAGGTGAGAGCCTCATTCAATTGAGAACCTTCCAAGTGGGAGGAAACCTGCGGAACCACGGCACAAACACACAGGCAGATGAATAAATGCTTCCATGTGGGCCACCTCAACCACCTACAGCACACCTGCACCTGCACGGTCCAGTTCTACAAGGATTTTTCATGTTTCAGCCGATTATCTGCTGATAAAATATCTAAAATTGTGGAAAACAAAAGCACCCATGTACTCTGTGCTAAGAGTTTCAGCTACATTTTATTAACACCCTTTAACACAGAGCGTATCGCAGACGACACGTTTGCACAAGCGCACTTTGCAATACTGCGATTCTGTGATCCAACGGTTTGTGAAAGCTGAGAGGTTGCAAGTCAAAACCAATATGTGTTTATTAAGGTAATTTCACTCGTGCTGTCGCAGGAAGCCGGTGAATCAATCGTTTTTGGACATTAAGACAAAGACTCAAACAAATGTTATATTCAATTTGTTTTATACGGTTCAAATTTCAAATTGAACACGCAAAATCTGGTGTTCGTGTATAACTGCATTTTTTTATACATAAAACTTTTTGGCTTTCTTCATTTTAAATTGTTAATACACTGTTTTAACATGCAGTGAATTGTAAATAACTGAAAATGGGCAAAAGCACTTAGTCGGATCATTTTTGTATGGTTAAAATAAGCAAAAAATCCAGACGGACATTTTGAGGCTTAGGTGGTAAAGGGTTAAAAAAAAATGTAAAAAAAATAGAAAAGAAAACCTGTGAAGAAACTACAGCTGCCCCAGTGAGACTGGGTTAAACACCTTTACATTATTATTCTAAGACCTTCAATGACCCTGCAGGTGATGTTGGACTAAAGCTGTCTGTTTTAGTCCAACTGAAAGAAGTGAAAACAAAGTGCTGTAGAAGTCGGTAAGTAAATAAAATGCTACTTACCGAGGGAAACTCAAAATCCTTCAGGTTGACTTGGTTGAGGACGTACTCAATTCTGGATTTGTTTGCAGGACAGGCTAACTGACATGGCGGTGTGAGCATACTCATGGCGGTCACAATCGTCTGCATGAAGAGGAGGGAAGAGGTAAATATTACAACAAATAACACCGCACGACGAGGTGAACGTTGAATCGGTTTACACTTTTGACACTGACGCTTCATTCTGTTTACTGTGATATTAAGACAACTGAGGGTTCATTACTTTCAATTACTCGTTCAATATTTTAAAACTAGTCTGAAGAAACGGCTGTCAGTTGTTCACCAATCCTTTTATTGCCTGTCAACACCACTAACTCACTATGACTTTTATCTTCAGAGATTTCATAGATAATTAATGAATTATGACATGGATACACTTACAAACATCTGGGGCAAATCAGCTTTATTCTATTGTGTTCTATTGTATCAAATAGAGCGGGGAAATCAACAGATCATTTCATTACTGCTGCCACCATTTTAGGAAGAAAAATAAAACCCATTTAATTGCAAACATGAGACTTTATCAGTGAAAATGGGTCAAACTGTTCTTACCTCTATAGCTTCTTTAATGTTGTTTTTAATATCACGGATTTTCTGTTTTTTCTCCCTGTGAAGAGGAGAAACACAAAAGCATTAGTTAAAATCAAGTCAAGTCAAAATGAGTTTATTTCCAAAATATGTCTCCAAGGGGAAACAGGAGGGAGAAAAAAAAAGCAGAAATACTGTATATCCGCTGTAAAATCAAATACGGACAATGCAGCTGTTCTGTATCTTGGGTTTTCCTAACAAACTATAGGAACGGGATTAAAAAAAACACAAACTATTCCAAAACAATGGCTAAGACATGCGCTGTTTGTTCTGTTTTAGTGCCAGTAGGTTAAGCAGGAATGTGCGACGTAAAGCAAACTTCTCGAGGTTCTCGTCGTCAGCCTGCAGCTAGACTGTATCAGACATCAGTATTATGGCTGTTCCAGATGCACGGATACCTTTTTTTTTGCAAACCAGGTGCAAGTCCTTAATATTGTGCGCACTCACCGATGCCGAATGAGAACAACAGAAGTCGTCTAAATGTGTCAAAAAAATATTTCTGCACCAGAGAAACAGCAGAGTGTCGGTGTTCCTGTGTTTGATTTCAGTTTACAAAGCAGACTTCAAATATTAGCCAACGTGACGATATTATTATCTGTATTTTGAGCGTTTGCCGACCGAATTTCAGCATCACGACACCACATGCCGTTGAGTTCATGCAAACTGTGGGCTTCACTGATACCAGCAGCTCAGTCGCACGCGTGACGTCTTTCAAAAAGCGGAGCAGAGAATGTGCACGTTCGCTCCTCGACAAAAGACAAGTTTGACTATTGAAACTCAGATCTGATACGGACGTCCCACAAATGAAACAAACCTCACAGCTGTTTACACAATCAGGGAGTGTGATTTCTGCGTGGGACATCTCAGTGTATTTCAGAGCAACGGGTTACTGGGCACAGCAGCGGCATACATGTACATGTAAATCCTGTTCAGGCAATAAGAGACAGAAATCAAAGCCATAACACCCATGTTTGGCAAGGGGATTTTAAAAATTAAAAAATGTATAATGAATCTTTTCTGACTACAGTGACTCTGCTGAAAATCAAACCTTGACTAAGGATGTTGCAGAGGACAACGTTAAATAAATGTGCTATTTGAATGAACTCCCCTCTGTGTTAGTGAATGTCTTCAACTAACTTTTTTATCGGATGATACTGACAAAGTGAAAAGCATCCACCTCTGACATGGACTTGTGACTTCTGGTGCTTTCAGAGGATATTCAGAATTTAAAGAATGATAATTTATTATATGGACGAAGGCTTTAAAACTGGTTCAAGACATCACTTCCAATTAAAGCATTTAAACAAAGATTTTTGGCTAACTTCCTGTTTGGCAATGGAAAGCATTTCTCACAAGTAAAGAATGAATAAAGACAATGAATAGTTACGAAATTGCTGATTGGTGATTGGTCGATGCCAATTAAAAATTTATATTTGCATACTGGAAACACTTCCTCGTTTGTTTTTTTTTTTTTTGTTTTTTTTTTTAAAAATGGTATCCCATGTAATGCTCCACCTTGTTTTAAATTTATAACACAGTAAATATCAAATGGAAGCTTGACTTGAAACATTTCATCACAAATCAGCACCTTCTCTCCCCCCAGCACCTTCACTGCACCTTTTCCACAGGGAAAAAGCCAACAAGGTAAACCCCCCCACCAGAGCCCACAGGGAGCAAACACACGCCAGAGGCTAAACGTGACCAGGAGCAGCAGCCAACTGTGGATTTGTCATCCCACCAGAGTGTCTATGTCTGTGAGGAGCATCTGTTCAACATGACCCAAAAATAAGTGCATGATGGTGATGCTGCTTCTACTCCAAAACCCCTTTCTAGGAAACAGATGATGCAGAATAAAAAAAATGTCACATTTGTTTCCATTGCATCAACGTGGGATTGAGTTTTAGGAAATTCACAAGACAGGGTGGCTCCAAAACACCCGGAGCCATGTTTCCATGAAAACCTGCAACAGATAAAGCGTTTTGCTCTTGCGTCATCCGACTAGGAGTATTTAGTCTAAAACATTACAAAAATATGGATACTTTTCACTTGTGTTTCTTCACTGGACCATTTGTGGTAGTAGAACAATGACAAAGGTCCTTCTTTGAA
Organism: Solea solea; assembly: GCF_958295425.1. Lineage (NCBI taxonomy): Eukaryota > Metazoa > Chordata > Actinopteri > Pleuronectiformes > Soleidae > Solea > Solea solea. The sequence continues at coordinate 6,968,541 of NC_081139.1, read as the reverse complement.
TGCCAATGAAAAAATATATACTGGTTTTCTTATGAGTAATCAGTTTGATTATGTATAGGATAATCACAAAAATAGGGGGGAAAACATTTCCACAGACCTAAAATAAATATTTCAAATTAGTTATCAACCTCTGCTTTGTGAACATGACACCTAAAATAATCATTTTCCAGAGAAAAGACTTAAAAAATAAATAAATAACCATCTCCTTTTGTTAGTAAAAAAAGAAAAAAGAAGAAAGAATGGAAATTCAATTAAGTTGTGCAATATCCTAGTCAATATGATATTAGCATAGTGGAAAAAAACTGCAACTACAATGTGAGAAGATAAAACCACATACGTTTTTCTTGGAAATAACTAAATAATAAATTATTTCTTGGAAATAACTAAAAAATATAATAAACTCAATAATAAATATACATTCTTTTATTATACCTGAGGTATAATTTGACCAATTATACTGCATTATTTCCTAATATCTTCTAAAAAAGTCATGTTGTTTGTTGATATTATGTCTTGAAGACTTAGTTCCTTGTCATTTTTGACAATGTCCTGCACAGTTGACACTACACTTCCTCACTAACTTCACTCTTGTTCCTGGTTATTGTCTGCATCACAACAGGCATTTTTCCTAGAATATGTATTTTCTCAGTGCACCACCACATTGATGTTTCATAAGCACCTCAATTGTTTATGTGCTCTATGTTGTGTCTGCGTTACGTGAACTGAACATGCCATGAGGTGAGGGCTGGCCAACGTGTCATAAAAAGCATAATTAAAATGTTCAAATTAGTCAATTGCTCATGATAATAGTGTCAGTACTTAATTATGACACAAAATATAATAGTGTCAGTAAAATGAAGGTTGTAAAAAAAAAGTTGTAGAAAACCAGTTATTTTTAACACACTTGTTAAACAGAGAAGCACAAATCCGAGGTTTAACACTCAAACGAATTCTGGGTTCATAACTCATGGTGTGTTTGCATGGTGTTTACACATTACATTGATATCAAGGCCGAACAATCGGGTGACAATATCAAATTGCAAATTTTTGGACAGATATAGCAATTGGTAAATGGTGTGCATTTATGTAGCGCTGTGCTAGTCTTAATGACCACTCAAAACTGCTTTATACGAGAGTTTGGCCGTTCACTGTCCAGATTTTTACTGACTGATCCTTTCAGCTCAATAATCCCTTCTGGAAAGGGCAACCAGAACAAGTACGGCGGGAAACTTTATGAAGATTTATTTCACACACAGTTAGGTTGTAAAACCGACAACTCGTACGGTTTCTGATGATTAGTAGTTAGACAAAGACACATATGAAGGTTAACATATAACAAAAGAGCTTTGATAGCAAAGCTTTGATAATAAACTGCACTTTGAGGATGAAAACAGTGCTTTGACACCAACTGAGCTTTGATTAGAACATTATGTTCTTTGATTATAACATAATGTCTGTCATATATAACAATACATAGAGTGATAGTTTTGCCTGCTGAAAAGTTCTACATTTACACCAATATCCATATAATATATACATATATGTACATATAGGGCGCCTATGTGCAGCGCTCTTTCTATCACACATCTTTCATAACCATTCACATGCTGCCGGCACAACCGTCAGGAGGGAGCAACTGAGGGTTAAGTGTCTTCTTGCCCAGGGACAAATGGGCACGCAGAAGCGCGGAACCGGGAATCGAACAGCAACTCGCTCGTTCCACCACTCAGCCCCCGTCGATTGTGTCAATACATGACATAATCAAACACGATGTTTCCAAGATGCATCACATTCATTCATTTGCACCACACACAGAACGACGGAAAGTTTGGTCGTCCAGTTTGAGAAACAAAACAATCAACTCTTGATTATTATTGAAATCGATTTCACGCGCAGTGCTACTGTAGGTGTGTGAGATATGGCACGAACACTTACTCTGCGTTGAAGCCATTTACATGCAGTATTCGCATCTGCTTGACTATCGTGCTTTTCCCGGATTCACCGGCCCCTGAAAGCAGAAGGAGGACATAAAAGAATGTCAAAATACTTTTTATTAAACAGAACACTTTACAAAGGTAAAGACTGAAATGCTCAAGATGCACGGTACACTGGAAAATGGTGTAAAACTCAAATACACACACACACACACACACACACACACACACAGTCCCTTAAAGGGGGAAAAAAGTATTTTGGTGGAAGAGGTGGGAAGTAGAAGATGACGGGGTAAGAGCTACTACACACTTGAAGATTTCATCCATGAGTGATTTAAACGTCAGGTCTTTGTTTCTAATTACATTACAAAACTGTCCCACACTCATAAAGCTGCTAAGGCCGAGCAAGCAGGTGCCTTGTTTATCTACCTGTTCTTATCTGTAGGGAAACACAACCATGCACATTTACTCAAGTACTGTATTTAAGTATACGTCACAGTTTGAGAAGAACATGAGTTAAAATGCTCCATTATTCCACGAAAAAGAGAAAAAAAGCGCTCATTTGAGCATGAGCCCTTTTGCTTCAATCTTATGACACCTTCTACTACATATTACATACTGTCATATACATTTGTGGTGCTACTTTTGCATTAGAACACTTTTCCTTTGTTTATTGTCTGCTTTTTTCTCTTTTTTTTGAGCAAAAATGGGAGGTCATTCAGGAGCAATGGATGAAAATTTGTTCCAGGAAATGTTGTCATGTTTTTGGGAATGGGAAGAAAATGCCCTGAATGTGTCTTAGCAAATTGAAAATGAAGGAAGCCAGGCTGTAACTGTCTCCTAACCCAAACACTAGGAGCTAGCCAGGCTGCAGGCCTGCTATGAGAAGGAGTACAAATCTAGAATACATTTCAGATTAGGATGAATGGTACAGTCATTTAAGGGAAGATAGTAATCCTAATTGTGATCCTATTTGCTCTCTGTACTCAAGGGGGTTTAGCAGGATGCTGGTCCCGGTCTTAGCAGGCTCATATATTGTACTGTATGACATGGAGGCCTGGATGATGAAGCTACAAATAGCATTATGAACTTAAAAATAGCAAAGATTTCAAGGATCGATTAGCAGATATCCATTTCCAGATCAGATTGTGTGCAGAGGATTATGCAAAGGCCTAAATCAGTCAAGGTGAAGGCATCGGGCATCTCAGCGGCTCCTGTAAAACACCACCGATCACTGAGTGTTGCAGTTCGCATGTGTGGAGACAAGAACCCCGGCCTGTGCGTGGTGCCTGTGTGTCTGCGAGTGTGTCTGTCCACTGTCTCTCACATGTTCTGTCAGCCATGTTTCATAATAACTCGTGAACGTAGGAGATGGGCCTGATTTTCGAAGACACTGTGAAGCACTGGTGTAGTGACTTCATGTCATTGCATCATGTGCTGCTGCTTCACTGCTAAAACTTAAAAATACTGTATGTTGTTGTTGTGTTTTTCACAGAAATGTGGAGGTGATAAACATGCGTGTTAATGTTTCAAGAGTACAACTCAGAATGGACCTTCAGGCCTAAAATGAACACACACATACACACACACAAGGATAAATGATCACACCTACCTAACAGCAGTAGCCGGTGAGTGGCACGGTATATCTGTTTGTCTTTTTGGAGCTGCTTCTCTATTTTTTTGTTGGCTTCCCTCTGTGCCTTCTCCTCATTTCGTTGGTCTTCAGTCTTACTATTGCCAAGACAGCCCATCTTCCCAAAAACCCAGTGGCAGGTTCAGGGGTAGGCAGGATGGTTGGTCGGTTGGTTGGTTGGTGTGTGTGTGCAGGTGGGTGGAGGGAGGGGGAGGAGGGAGGGAGGACAGAAGGAAGGAGGGGACGGTGTTGATGATCAGAAGAAAAAAAAAAAATTATCAATGGATCCTAAATTCCTCGACTGGCCCAGCAGAGGAGCAGCACCTGACTCAAAATGGGTGACATTTATGTTGCCAGATGCAGATGAAGCAGCTGTAATCCTGTCAGCTGCTGGTAGACGACGGGGCCCCACCAGGCTTTGGCACAGTATGTAACGCGTGGATGTGGCTATTTACTGGCAATTAATCAACAAGAGATGAGTGGGAGAGGAGCAGAGCAACGATGCCACCCTCTCAGACGCTGGACTCCCGTGTTTTTCACTGTAAATCCGCAATGAAGTCATCAACACTGATATGAGAGTGGATGTGAGATTTCCAGCCTGCCAGTGCACATGGATGAACGTCGGTGCTCCTGTTTCCCTTCAATGTTTCCTTTTAATTCAACACAAAAGCTATTTTGTTCATCTCATATAGTATATACGCTCGAGTGTTTTAATTTCCTCTTCCTGAGCCCATCTTTGGCAGATTATCTCACACTGCCATTCAATTCATTTCCACTCACAAACCAAAGCCCTAATTTTCCTCCACCGTTTTCCCCCACTTTATATATAAATCTATAGATATATATTAGATTAATATTATTTGAGAGGCTGTTTGTAACCAGATCTCCACCTAAGCAGAGCACATCAAAAAGGGCGAGTGAGGAAAAATACAAATAAATATTTTCTCTCTCTCTCTCTCTCTCTTAAAATGACGACATGTGAATCATCAGGCTACATCAGGGCTTATGTCTCTATCGCAAATCCGTCACATTATACACCTTTTCTAAAAGGGTGGGTGGGGGTGGGCTGCTTTGCAACCTTATCAATTATATCCTGTTTTTAGCCGATGTCAAAAATGATTTCCTCTCCCCTCGTCCACAGATATTAGTGCTCGGCTTTTCACAGGGTTTGACCAGACCTAAAAAAACGAGAGAGGCCCCTTCTTGGTCTCACCCCCTTTTCTTCCCGTTAACGTTAATTTGTATTTCTCCTCACATCGGGAAGCTTCTCCGGACGAGCAAAGGCAGGCGGCGTTTGGCAGCTGGATGTCCTTGAATCAAACGCAATATCCAGGTGATATTCGCGGAAATCCTCCGTTATTTAGTCCGGTCTGGCGCAGGTACAGCTCGCTGTCAAGTCTCTCCGCTCTCTCCTTTTTTTGTATTCCCTCAGAATCCGTGTGGTAGATTGTGGTAGATTACATGTGCATGATACATGAACATACCGCGGTGTTTTCAATCACTGATCCAGCGGCGACACACGCTCATCTTAACCGCCAGTGAGGCCGCGTCCGCTCCGCTTCGCTCCGCCGCTCCGGAGAGAAAATGAGGGAAATATATTATTTTTGCTGTTTTACTCTGAATTATTTTTGCCCCCGTTTTTTCTCTGACAATTGTACATTGAGATAGATAGCGCTGAAGAGGTGGGGTGGGGCAAACGGCTCTCACGGAACCCTGGGAACGAAGAACGGCGGTCAAGTTTTCCGGGACGACAAACTGTAGTTCCGGCTCAAAGTTTCACAATAAAAGCTCCTTGCTCAACTCTCTTATGATTGCGCGTGCAGTGCGTGATATTTATAAAAATGTATTGGTAGAAGTTAAAATATACAGTACTGTGTTTGCATATGTGTTTAATTGCTTCAGAATAAAAAGTATTTGGATTTCATTCAACTTCATATGTTTCTACTGCAGCCCAAAGGAATATTAGTATTATGTAGTGTTTGTTGTTGTATAAATGTTTTGTTTAAATGTTATTTGTTTTTTGCATTTTTTTTAAGGTATTCAGGTGCACAACACTTAAGTCCAAGACAAACAAGTACGTATGGTTTTTATTATACAATATTCTTCTGTTCTTTGCTTTTTTTAAAAATACTATCAGAAACTGACAGATTTGACTCTTTTTTTAAAAAATATTTATGATTTGTTTAAATAATGTTTAAAATAACTTCTTTGACTGACATATACATGTCATGAACAATATACAAATGAATGGCTATAGCAATACCAGCACATACAGTAGGCCTACTGGTGATAATAAATAGTCATACTTTTAAATGAATAAGTAATTATGATTATCAAACAGAAAAAAAAAAAAACTAACACTGAAAAACTAATAAATAGAAATTAAAGGGGTACAGAAATAGACATGCACTTAGTCATTGGAGTGTTAGGGAAGCGATCACTGTAGTTATGTACTAGGTTAATAAACTGTTCATTGTCTAGTAGGTTTCATGATTTAGTTATGGAGTTAATTTTAAAAGAGGAAATGTGAGAATCATGGAATGATTTTCTGTCAGCTTCTCCTGCTGCAGGAATCTCCATCATGTGAATAAAAAATGTGTTGTAAATGCATAGTAACACACAGTGCAACATATTTAGTTTAAAAATGTTACAGGTAAGTAATGATTTGAGCAGCAAGCAGAATGTGAAGAAAAACCTAATAATTTCTCTTTGAAATAGTCAGAAAATATCTACCCCCTGCAGTAGAGTTTTTATATTTCTTTACTTACAGTGGGGGCATATGGTACAATGTGTATCCCTCCATCTTTAATTTGTATTATGTAAAATATTTCTTGTTATATGTATTCACATTGTCTCATTCACATTTAAGGTTGTGACACTTAAATTTATGCAATGACATAAATAATGAAATATAATAGTTTTACTGATGGAAACCTGATACTCACAGAAACATTATACGTCCATAGTTATACTAATAAAGTAGAACTTAAAACATGCAAATCCACATCTTAAAATAATTGCCTTTATCTTTTCAATCGTGTGACGCTTTTAGATTGAAGTTGAGCTTATAGTGTTTCCGGTTCCTTCCTTGTTGTCGCTTGATGCAGGGACGAATCACATGATTGCCTGGAGCGTCACGAAGTAGAGGTACAGAAGGGGAGAGACGCCCTCTTTGAAGCAAAAATGATTATCAGTTTATACACCCAAAATACATTGATCAGTCATACTGAAAAACAAAACAAAAAACACCGTTACAAATAATTAACTCATCTATATAAATATGAGCATAATTTGTGTAGACGTGTTAATTGCAACAAATTGTAAAAACAAAAACAAAGGCAGGTATAGTGAAGGTTGACATGTGAAGCTAATTTCTTCCAATCAGCAATTGTTTTATTATCAATACATGAGACAATTGTTGTCTGTAGTATTCAATATATTCTGTTTACAAAGTGCCACAGACACCATTATCATTATTGTTATTATTATTATTTTTTTAATGCCCTAAAGTCCATAGTGAACACCAGATTACTTTTCAACATTTGGGTTAAAATGGCTGAAGATCATCTAAATTCGAAGATTGGATGCTTTGGAACAGGTGGTTAAATTGGTGAATATGTTTTGATAAACCTTTCAGAATAAAAATCCAAATGTCATGTCAGTTTAACTCATTTGACACACACACATTTGCACAGCACTCCTAGTGAAGATCCTCATATACATATTGCATTCCCTAGCCCAGGGGTCTGCGACCTTTAGTATAAAAAGAGACATATTTTGTTCCCTCTCCACCCAAATAAAATTAATCTGGAGCCACAAAACCTATTTGATACAGGTACATCTTGTATATAAATTAACAATAGTTTGTTGCATGTATGAAATTTAGGAACTACAAAAACTACAAAAAGACAACTGTTGACACTTCATTGCTGTTTATACCCAACCTCTTTTAAAGTGGAGAAAAATCTACTTTGAAATAAAACACAGAATTATGTAGACCTTGTCCTTCCATTGTTTTTGGAAAATTACTATAATTAAAAAAGTAACCCACTTTTTATGCCTGAGAAGACCTGCCTGGCAAAAGTTATGTTGCTCCAAAGATGGACAGGATTCCGCATGTGTACTTTTTGCACATTACTTCATTTAAGTGTCAGAGATGGCTTCCAATAATATTCAAACAAGTTTGTTGAGGCTTTTGTTTTTGAATCACATTTGACGTAGACATTGGATATGACGCAGAACATTTTAAAACACTTTTATTTGTTGCCTTGATCACTTTGAAAGAAACAGGTTAGCCCTAACCCTAAAAAAAATAACGTTTATATTCCAAAGCTACAAGGAGCCATTGGAGAGGGGCTGTAGAGCCACATGTGGCTCAAGAGCCTGCCCTAGCCCCTTATCCTAACTTTAACCATAACAAATATATGCCTAACACTTAAACCAAATGTTAACTCTTAAAAAGGTTGTGAGGACCAGCCAAAATGTGCTCACTTTCCCAAAATGTCCATATTCCATATGGTTTATAAGATTTCTGGTTTTCACAAAGCTACACATACAAGGACAGACACACACACACACACACAGAGAAAGAGAGAGAGGTTTGTGCAGCAATCCTTTTAAGGACACACATTGACTTCCATTAATTTAGGCAGCCTAACCAAATCTTCATCCCTAACTTTAACCATAACCCAAGGTCAATGTTTATGCCAAATAAGATCATAAAGAGGTAACAAATACAACACACACACAAACACACACACACACAAATAATTCAAAAAACAAAAGTACTGTAAGATCAGGGAAAAACACACAAATGTAATCAATGACAACTAAATGTGAACAAGTCAATTTTAAACTAAAGACAAACCAAGAAGATAAACAATATGATAAACACATTTTAGAAATGATTTTAATATTGAACTGATTATTACACTTAACAGCTTAGCTCCCAGCTCAACTGTTGATGAGCTGTTCCTCATGAGTCTGGGTGCAGCCGTAGATCCAGGGGTTCTGCTAGAGGCTTCTCTGAATTATGCTTTAAGACTTAATGTGACCTTTTAGTGAGCTTTTGCAGTCAGGGTGCCTGGATCTGGAACACCCTGCCAGATGATCCAAAGGCTTGCTGAATGTTTTGAAAACAAACAAACCTTTTCATTTTAGAACATGGTCTTTAGCTTATCTTGCATAAACAGCAACATGACTATCACAGTATTTGTACATATTGAGTCTTGAATAGCCCAAGAACGTGCTATGATTTTAGAATTAATCAACAATCTGAAGTGTAATGTTATGCTTGTGTTGGTCCTCTAGATGGTAGCATCCCTCACCCACAATGTCCAAAATACCAATACCTACACACATACTGACTTAATACCTAAAATAAAATAAAAAAAGTATTGATTATTTTGCAAAAATCCTTTTTTGTTGTTCATATGGCATATTTTCAAAATCCTGCTGTGAGAAGGTAACATGTTGCTGTTCAAGATCATTCTGAAGTTTCTTGTGTTGTGTTTTACTTCTTATTTAAAAAAAAACAAAAACATTTTATTAAGAGACATGAGAACAGCCTGTTTGAAATGTGTGTGTGTAACTGATAATCATATCTGTTTCGCAAAAAAAAATAATGCTGACCATAGAAATGCTCTGTCTCCATTCATCCTTGCCACACTGCCTTCCTGTTTTTGCTCAGGCATTCAGCTCATGGTCTATTTTCTTATTCATATCATTGCATCAAAAATAATATGACATACTTGAATGAGTCCAGTCACACACCTTACAATTTATTTACTATAGTAATTACCACATGACCTTGAGATATTTTTCAACTTTAAACTATGGTTTCCTAAAGCAAATATATTCAAATAATTGTTTTACATGATTTATATCATAAAGCTATAATGATATATATATATATATTCATGTACAGCAAAACACACGACACAGACTGTATACGGTATTGTACTGAATATTGTGGACCTACCAAATAATTACAGAAAAAAAGGTAAAAACAAATAAAAGCAATATAATTGACAGCGAATATTATTTTACGTGATACAGAATGTTGTTGGGGGGGGCTTCATCGAGCGGCAGCTAGGAAGACGCCCTAATGACATCATTGCTGGTGCTGTATAAAAGACTGGTAGGATTTTTCACTATCAGAGACCCCAGCTGCTCTTTGCACTATAGCCCTATCATAATGCGTGAAATTGTACATCTGCAAATTGGCCAATGTGGCAACCAGATCGGCTCAAAGGTAACATAATGAACTTCCTTCTCCACTATTTTATGGTTATAATAAGCATTATGCCTTATTTTGTGTTAAAAAAAATTTTTAAGATATGTTCTGTCAATGCCAGGAACTACATCTAAACTTCTGTGTTTGGAGGATGAAAGTAATTATTTGGTTGCTATTTATTTCATTTAATTTGTTGTCTTTTAATTATGATTAATATTTTTGACATGTTCCCATCATTTGCATGTTGCCAACAACAGTTGTGGCTGGGTGTTCCTTGTCAAGCATTAAGGGTATAGATAAGGGCATAAGTCAGACTGGCGTGGGTGGGACTTTTTTTTTTTTTTATCGTGGCAGCCACAAAACCAGAGAGAGGAACTACAAGATAATCCAGCAAAGGCGCCATGATAATGCTTGAAAATGCTTTAAATATCCGTCTTTTAAGGTTTTAAGTAAATACATCATGTGTTTTAAGAGTTTTAGCATGTACTCAGCTTGTACAGGAGTCATTTAAAAGATATTGAATTGAAGTGTATCAATAATATCAAGGTGCATAGATAGGCATAGGCAGCGTCTTTGGTTGCCAAATTCTTCAGATGAGACCACAATCTGGTAAAAACCAATGGAAATGTGTCAATAGCATTAATATTGATATTAATATTAATACAAGTTGCTTTTAACAGCTCTCTTCTGTTAGCTTCTGTTACAATTCTCTGTATTTTCCACTCTTTGTAAATGTGATGTTTTGTTTGTAATCTGCTGAACTAATTTCTGTACTCGTTTCCTATTGCTGTTTGTCCTGGGAGAGGGCTGTTTTTGTGGTGTTTTTCCTCACTTGATGTGAGGGTCTAAGGATAAAGGTGTCATTTGCTATACAGACTGTATCGCCCTTCGAGGCAAACTGTGTTTGTATCAATAAAATTTACTCAACTTGATTGAAACGTAAGTTGCCAAAAGCTATATCTCAGGAATCAAACTATTTAATTATAATTTACCGCACTGATAACATTTTTCGGTGACTTTTCACAGTTCTGGGAAGTGATCAGCGAGGAACATGGGATCAATGCAGCAGGCATGTATGTGGGAGACATCCACGTCCAACTGGAGAGGGCCAATGTCTACTTCAATGAGGCACATGGTAAAAATAAAGAATATGTACTGTATATAGACAACAATATGCTAATTTTAAAGCTGATAATGTATTCCCGTCACTCAACATTCAGTGGGAGACATATTTTAGTCTACATTCTGGCTGCATTGGTAATAATCTCCATTGTTTCTATAGGTGGTAAATATGTGCCCAGAGCTCTGCTTGTTGACCTGGAGCCTGGCACCATGGACAGTGTCAGAGGAAGCCGCATCGGGGACCTTTTTAGGCCAGACAATTTCATCTATGGTGAGACGAATAATAATCATATACAGTAGATGCTGTTGATAGAATGATTGCATTAAGATAATTTTAGTTTGTTTTTTGTAAAGATACATACACTCGTGGCACTGTCATAGTTATAGGGCATTGGATACAAAACATCTTGTGCCATGTCATAGTTGGATAAAAATGGCATTGGAATTGCTACAACTATACTGCCAGAATTGGTTGAGCCTTTGTGTCTTTATTTTGATGTTACAGGGAGCTCGGGAGCTGGGAATAACTGGGCGAAGGGCCACTACACAGAGGGAGCTGAGTTGGTCGAGCAGGTGATTGACAGAGTGAGGAATGAGTGTGAAAGCTGTGACTGCCTTCAGGGCTTCCAGCTGGTTCACTCGTTGGGGGGTGGCACTGGCTCCGGCATGGGAACCCTCATTATCAACAAGATCCGAGAGGAGTTCCCTGACCGCATCATGACCAGCTTCAGCATCATGCCCTCTCCCAAAGTCTCTGATACAGTGGTGGAGCCATACAATGCAACCCTCTCGGTTCACCAACTTCTGGAGAACACAGATGAGACCTTCTGCATTGACAACGAGGCCCTCTATGATATCTGCTTCCGTACACTGAAGCTGACCACACCAACATATGGGGACCTCAACCACTTGGTCTGCATGACCATGAGTGGGGTCACAACCTCCCTGCGATTCCCTGGACAGCTCAATGCAGACCTGAGGAAGCTGGCTGTCAACATGGTGCCTTTCCCTCGCCTCCACTTCTTCATGCCAGGCTTTGCGCCCCTGACAGCTCGTGGCAGTCAACAGTACAGAGCCATCACTGTGCCTGAGCTCACACAGCAGATGTTTGATGCCCGCAATATGATGACGGCATGTGACCCAAGGAGAGGGCGCTATCTGACGGTTGCAGGTGTCTTCCGTGGTAGAATGTCCACCAAAGAGGTAGAAGAACAAATGCTCGCAATCCAGCAGAAAAATAGCCACTACTTTGTGGACTGGATCCCACATAACGTCAAGGTTGCCGTGTGTGACATCCCACCACGAGGCCTCAAAATGTCCTCCACCTTCATCGGCAATAACACAGCCATTCAGGAGATATTCCGTCGTGTGGGTGAGCAGTTCTCCTTGATGTTCAGACGGAAAGCCTTTCTTCACTGGTATACTGGGGAAGGTATGGATGAACTGGAGTTCACCGAGGCAGAGAGCAACCTCAACGACCTGGTGTCAGAGTACCAGCAGTATCAAGATGCCACTGCTGATCTAGATTCAGAGGCAGAGGAGGTGGAAGAGGTGGAAGAGGAGGGGCCTTCATCAAGAATAACAACAAATGTTCAGGTGCAAATGGAACCTAATTTGGAAAGAGTGGTGGAAACAATTGAAGACACTGTAGATGAGTAGGAGAGACATGGGGTATACAGTGTGGTGTGCAGGTTTGACACTTGCTGCATGGATGGAAAAAGAATTGATTGTTTGGAAAGAAATACTTTTATTTTGTAATGGATGGTTGGTTGATTTAGATAACATTAGTTAAAATGTGCTGGAACATATAGTATTGAACAATAGTGCTTATTGTCTTTTATGTATTGTTGAAATAATTTTTTTGCATTACAGTATGTGTTGAAAAGTGTAAATGATCTTTTTGATGCACAGCCAATGAAATTATTAACAATCCTTTTCTTTGGTTGTACACAAAATATTGTATTGTATGATTTGTATGTAAGCTATCATGCTAATTAAATATATGAAAACCAATTTTTTATATATATATATATATTTTTATGATTTCTGACAAATGACAGTACATTGATTACAACATTAAAAACAACTACACTCTCTCAGTTTGACCATTTTAAGTTAAACTGAATTCAACTACAGGAAGTGATGGACAGTACTTTGACAGCACAGTGACAGTGATACCATTCGTCACTGTCACTGTTTCCTCCCACTGTTACATGTCTGTTACAAACAGATTACACATGACTTGGCCAGCGTGTCTGCCCTCTGAGATAAGCACACGGGACATGGAAATGTCCCTGCAGTACTGCAATAAAATGGAGCAGACTCATATATAGACTGGGGAAAGGGAGATAATACAGAGTGTAACCCATGTGTGAATCTAGGTTACGGTGACAGACAGTATTGCACCACAGAGAGAATTGTGCTTCAAATACCAAGATAGTATAGAATGAAGAAACACACAAATTCCAGCTCTGGGTGAAGTTAATATCTAACTCAATTTATCAAAACTATCAGCTTCTGACTTGACTTAAGAACATGCAGGATATACATATATATATAATTAAAAAACGATGTGATCTAGAAAGACATAATTAGTGCAATAAAAACATTACATAAATCATTACGTAACCGCTGTCATGCTTAGCACAGGTGGTGCCTGTGCTAAGGATTTATGTTCAGACATATGATAGCCATCACCCAACATTCACCTTTTGACTTATTTCTGACTCAAACACTTCCTTGTCTCAGGTTGCACATGCCTAATTATTCTGACCAGTTCAACCAAAGAGTGGGGATTTGTTTTCCCCGTTATTACATTTCAATAATGTTTCGAGTCTAAAATTGGTCCAATTGTAATTAAAAATTCAATGTGTTGTTTTTACAAGAAAAAATAAGCTCTTTCTTCTGGCAGAGGTCCAGTTCCTTCTCCGTCAAGGACTCCTCCAAGGACACTCCCACCATTTCCCTTGAATTCATTTGACTATAATGGTTCGAGTAGAATAGCATTTCATACTACAAAATGGAGCAAAACCTGCCTCTTTGCATGTGTATGCCATATTATTATTACTATTGTTGTTGTTATTTCTAGTTATTCATCCATCCACCTTCTACCGCTTTATCCTCCACATGAAGGTCACAGGGGGCGCTGGTGCCAATCCCAGCTGACGGGGAAACTGGAGAACCTGGAGGTTATAGTTATTAACATATTGTTTATCATTAACAATAATACAAATAATGTTATTTATTTGTTTATTTTCATTACCATGATTGTTACAGAAATATTACAGAGTAGTTGTTTCAGTGCAGTAAAAATGGACAATATTGACTTTATTGTCATCAAGAATAAAAGTATAAAGCTTTTTATGTGGTCCGTAAATTTACCAGCACTGCAAACTAATTGTACATTACATCATTACCGGTCAACAACGCGCTCAATGTCATTCTTTCAAGGTTACACAGGACAACTACTGACCTTCACTGAGCTGAGGACATTTAATACACACGTGTGTTTTAGTCGCATGTTTGTAAAGTTCTGCCTGTTAAACTACACAATCACGAGTTTGTTCGTGTTTGCCGTTCCTCTGGAGTGTGATTTTAATTAAGTGATCTCTTATTCAACTGTACTATAAGAGTCAAACCATGCCTCAGACACCCTGCACACTACCGGAAGTGCGTCACACTGCCATGTGACTGCTCCACTTCAGGGGGCGGGAACTTGCCTCTGTTCACTCGGTGACAGCAACGCCTTCCCTCGCCGGTATTTATCCACGGAATCGACTGCGGCGTCGCTCAGCTCCTCCGATAACCTCAGCTCAACCATGAAAATCTGGACTTCAGAACACATATTCCAGTGAGTATTCTATTTACAAGAGCACACGCAACGACACACAGTCGTAGCGTATTATACGCCGTGATGTCTTCGACCGGTCGCCCGGCTTATGAGCGTAGTTTAGAGGAAACTGAAGCATTTAAAAACTATCACAGAAGCCTTTAGAACTGTATGCAACTGTAGAATGTATGTAAGTCACACCATCGTGCTTATTTTCATTAAATTACCGCAAGAAAAATGTAATGAAAGTGAGAAGAGAGCTCACTTCATTGACAATCCGAGGGAAAATTGCGTAAGCAGGCGGTCAGGTCCCACCCCCCTGCGCAAGACCTTTCCCCTACATGGTGACGTAGCCGGCCACGTCACTCCTCAACGCCGGTGTGTTACCTTGACAACCATTCACATCCACGTTAGATTCACATTTCGAACGATGCTGAAGTATTGTGTGTGATTACGATTTATTTACAGGACAAGTATCTTACTTTATGAGGAGAATGTCACATTAAATGTACAACATGAGCTGAAACTGTAGTGTCCAGAATGGGACTGCCTTATGAAGCCTTAAATTATTCTCTTTAACTTCTATTTCTAAGTATTTATACTTTATCTTTACGTATCAGTACAGCAAGACAATGAGAGACATAATAGAGTTACAGTTAGCTCCACTTCATTCATATTCTTATATTTATGATGGATAAAAAAAAAGTGATTATAACGAGTGGTAAATAATACTGTAAAATGACTGCCAATTTCAGTGAAAACCCCAGTGCTAAAAATCAAACTCTACAAAACTAAATGCTCTAAGTGATATTTTATGGGTTTATCACTACTGGTGTTTTATCTTTGTTGCTGGTCAACTTTAACAGTTTTACTCATCATATTTTAAATCTGAATGTAGGCTATAAAGTCATTTAAGTGCAGGGAAGAAAGGTGTCTGACTTGAACTTGGACCGCAGTTGTCCTTGCATACATGCATATTTTACTACTTAACATAGGTTCTTTGTTTTAAAGAATGTAGGGCATTTATTTTTTGATGTTACGTTTCTTTGTTTTCACTTGAAATGGTAAATAAAGCATATTTCTATTCAAACTATCTAAGCAAGGTAGTTTTATAACTTGTCAGTTAGTGTGTTTGTATTGACATGAATTTTTTTTCCCTTTTAACCTTCAATAGTCATCCTTGGGAGACGGTGACCAAGGCTGCCATGCAGAAGTACCCGAACCCCATGAACACTAGTGTGATCGGAGTGGATGTTTTGGACAGAGGTGTCGACAAACAGGGACGCCTCCACAGTAAAAGACTGCTCAGTACAGAGTGGGGCCTTCCATCTATAGTGAAATCTGTGAGTTCCTCCATCTTTTTTCTTAACAGTGGAACTGGTCAGTGGTCTGACGTTGTAGGCACAAACTTGCTGCATTAGCTCAACATGTCGCTATGTGACTGTGAGTGGAGAAACACATGACCTGACATGGCAGCTTCTGCTCGTGATTCACTGGCTTGACACTGCTTCAGAAGTCTGAAGCTACACGTGAAACCAGTTATAGCTTCGGTCAGTTTAGTCGGTATGTTAATGCTTTTCAGCCAGTGAGTGTGACCTTAACCTGCAAGGCTATTTGTGTCTGGGTGTATCTTGCTGCATGGAACAAGTACAAGTTTGTGGCTTCGTGCCATAGCTCGTTTTGTACAGAGCGTGAGGTTTAACTCATGATCCCGTGTGATGCAACTTTCCATTAGTGCTGGCTCAGTTTAAACTAGAGGTTACTACAATGCAGAGTAATGACAAAGGCTTGTGGATCTCAGTCAGTGATAGAGTTTCATTTTGCTGTTTGAATGCCGTAACTATAAGGCTGGAGAAAGATAATATTCTCTGACTTTGTCCTGTGTAATCTATTCTTTAACTACTGACCTTTGCTGTCAACGAATAGCCCCTTAAACTAAAAGGACAGTCTATGGCACAGACTGTCCCTGTGATTGATAGCATATTAACCTAACCTTTGATCAGATTGTGCCCAGGCAAATCAGCCTTGAGCCTTAGTGTATTCATATAAACTGGATGAAGATTGTTATCATAAGCTGAAGACAAATAAAACACTCATAGCAAACTCCAGCATCACTTTAAAGCTTAATCTAGTGGAACAGAGAGATATGCAAATATTGGATGGAACAGATTTCAGATCAAAACTTTTAACAGTCTTAAAATTATGAGGAGGTTAAATCACATATACAATGAAAAGTTAGGTGCCGCCAGAGTTTGACTGAAGAAGCAGAATGTGAATTACAAAACCTAACCGTAGGTTCAAGTTAATATTCAAATGTCAATTTTATTTGATTTATTTAGAAATAGGTATAGTACATATTAATGGACATATGTAGCATTATGTTTAAGTATGTCAGATTATAGCCCAGGGCTAGTTTTCATCTGCAGTCCCTTGGCAGGATGGTGGAACATCAACAAAAAAGACTCGTAATACAGAGATAACAAACAAAGACAGAGCAACTGTAGAAAGATACAAACAAACAAGTCAACATGTGCTGTTTCAGTGATTGCACATGTTTCCAGTGGATTTAACACTGTGTGTTTCAAATCAGCCAAAAGATAACAATAAATGTTTATTATTATTGTTATAAATAATTCCATTAGTCAATAAAGGTGTAATTTCAAATCTTAAATTCTGTTCAGATAAGAATTATTGCATATTGTCATACTAAGTATTTCTGTCTCTTTTCTTTTCAGATCATTGGTAATTCGCGAACGTACACATATGTTCAGGAGCACTCTGTGGTGGATCCTAAAGAGAAAACCCTTGAACTTCAGTCCACAAATGTGAGCATTTACTAATGAAATGATGCTGATGCCCTTTGTTTGGGCTTATGTAGAGTTTTGTGTGTCCTCAGTTTACTTGAATGTCAGTGTAAATAACATGCAGCTCATAACGGGTGCAAGTATTCAGTCTGAGATTTTGTGTCACCCAGTAATAAACATACTACGTAAGATTCCGTCTTACCGATGTACTAGGAGTGAAATAGAATAATCATAAGACATGACTCTGTTTTGAGTTTCAGTGTGATATAACTCTGGTAATTTAGTCTTACCAGACCATCCAGTTGTTATCGGTTCTGTTTAGGGTTTATCAGCAACAAACATCCATCTGGATCCACCTTTGTTGACTTTCAATTGACAGAACATATTTTAGTAAAGTCAGTATGTGAGGCATCACTGGAATGAAGTCCTGCTCGTTCTCTTTCCAACAAGGAACATTCACAGTGGTTGTTTTGTTCGTTCTTACTTTGGCCTGTAACATGACCTGCTCCGTATTGCATCTTAACATTTACTTACTTGTGTTTTCTTACATTTTGGCTGTAGATCAATTTTACAAATATGGTTTCTGTGGATGAGAAGTTAACATACAAACCACACCCTCAGGATCCAGAGAAGTAAGTTTTACTCTTGACTAATTATACAATGATGACTCCCTAGCTTGCGAGCTCACATCTCTTGGTTCATTTGTGAAAAAAATTAGGTTAAATGAATACACTTTTGATAATCCTTTCTCCTTCAGAACAATACTGACTCAGGAGGCGATCATCTCTGTGAAAGGAGTCAGTCTCAGCAGTTATCTGGAGGGAGTTATGGCCAGCAGCATCTCTTCTAATGCTGGCAAGGTAAGCAAACTGTTCTGTTTTGGGCACATGACAAGTTTTAAACTAAAAAACTTGACAGAATGTTCATTGGCATTAAAGTGAGAGGTGGAGTGTGATCTGGTGTTGCTTGTTTCTGCACAAAATGTAATAGAAATAGCTGAATGAAGAATTATTATTTTCAAATATATCAAATATCATTAAACATGTGATTTGTTTGTCCAATGGTCAAAAATAATAACTTTTAGACTGGCTGATTTATTCATCTCTTTTGAACATGTGACCCCCTAAGTTAACCTTTGGACCTCTTGAAAGTTACCATCATCTTTACTTATTCTTGTCTAACTGTTGTGGATTCATTTTTATATCATATCCTGTAAATTAATACTTTGTATTTTGTTCCCGATCAGGGCCGTGAAGCCCTGGAGTGGGTAATCAGGCGACTGAATGTTGAAATTGAGGAGTTGGCGGCCACAGCACGTGGGACCATACGTACTCCAATGGCTGCTGCAGTCACAGAGAAATGACACCTACCTTTCTGTGCAAATGAAGTCTGAGAGGAACTTCACACCAGTGCAACCAGCTTCCCTTTGTGATGCTCAGCTGCTGTTTGGTGCTCTGCATCTTTGTGTTATTTAATTCCTTTGTTTGATATATTACTTACCAGCTTGTGCATCATAAAGGGATTCTGGGAAGGCTTTTTCAAGATATGCTGTCTGGCAGGACCACAATGGTGAGAGGCACATGGAGAGGACATGTGGGTGGTGGACTCAGTGACATTTTTATCTGTGTTGGAAAAGCATAACATGGACAGAGATGCATCAGAGGTTTTGGATGAACTGAAAACATCAAGTGCCAAAGAAGATGGGCCAGTTTTTTGTCCAGCCTCTGACAAAAACAAAACCTTTCTGGCTGCCATAACACCTTATATTGCCAGGAAGTCGTGCCAGTGGCATGAACTCTTGAGTTTACAATCACAGAGTCAAGAGAAGAAAAAAAAAGAATGGTGGCGTCATGAACAGCACAGACGTGATGCAGAGGAATTCACCTGTTAAGATTTGGTGGTAGAAGACAATGCTGTGTTGTCACGGGTTACAAGTGCACTACGAGTCAAGGGTACATGGAAATGGTTTCAGGTTTCGGTAAACAGTGGGTTACACACTGAGGTGGTAATGAGACTTTCAAAAGTCAAGTTTTTTTGTTACCATCTCCTTAGCGGTGTTTTCTTGCAGGACCTGAGTAATAACAAGACACTGTACATGCCAATATTTAAATACAAACCTGAATATAAACTATATTTGTTATTATTTAACAACTTATATTGTTGTTAAGGTATCAAGGTATATGCCATATTTATATTTTATGTCTCTTAGATCGTGTTTTGTACACAGGCACTACAGTAAAAAAACGTGTTTTATTGAACAACATGAAATTTGTTACTTTGTTGTAACTGAGTGCTAAAGCTGAGACATTTGCAGTAGCTCTTATTTGCACTCACAAATCAACTTATTTTAACAAAGAAAAGCTGCTATACCTGGTTATTGAGGTGTTAGGTATGAAAGGAAAGTTTGGTCAGTCTGTTTTTTGTGGTGAAGGAGAAAACTTCATGTTCAATACATGATTAATAACCTGTGACAGAAATATATATATATATATATATCCAGACCACAGAGAAATGTGATGTCATGCGCTTGTTACCTCTGAAAAATAAATGTTATCACTTCTCTAGAATGTGGCAATAAATTGAAAACAGTATTTAACCTGGTGTAGATATTCCAGATTACTAGTTGTTTCATCTTCAAGTAGCAAAAGGGCCTGTATGGAAATGTCAAGTGAATATGATTCTGCCAAAAAAGTGGCTCAATTTTCTTTGGAAAGTTTGATCAAGAGATGTTCTTTGAATGTACGCATTCCAATAGTCACTAAAGGGTATGAAAGTATGTTTTTCCTCTATATCATCAGAGACTAACTTTGTACTGTATAAACACTGTCAGCTCCTCTGACGTTGCATGTTTGACCTGGAAATATCACATGGTGCCACATGGTGCCACAAAGGTTAAACATCGAAGTTGTCATGCCTAATGGTGTTGAAGATTATATGTAAATGCTGCAAATAAGGTCTTCCCTTGACTTAAGTTTGGGCCAAAGTTAGTAAAATGTTGTGTTTAATTCATTGACAAGATGAACAAATGCTCCAATGAATGGTTAAATAAAATATTTTTTTAATTATTATCTGAGATATTCCTTTGAGGATCTATCTGTCTGTCTATTTTTTAATTGTACATCATCCATGTACATTGAAAACATTAACAAACATGGTAACATGGTAGTTTTGACTAATAATGTACAAATAGCATCAGAGGGAAAAGTGCATCAACACATAACATACAATCCAATAAATAAAAATAATTAACATATAAGGGAAATGTATCATCCCAGCCCATTGAAACATTGGGGAGAGTTGTCATAATATTGTATAATCTCTGAACTTTAGATCTTTCAATAATACTTCATATATAATTTGAATTTATTTCTAAAGAAGAGAAAATTGTGGAGGACATTTTTCTATTCCATTTTTGTGTATAAAAAAACACCCTGGCCAAACACAAAGCAACAATAACACAGAGTTTAGTGTCTTTGTTTTTCAAAATTAAAGCGAGCGTTATGTCAACTCTTGAAAAATAAGTATAATAATTCATAACTTTGAAATGTGTCTCAATTGTTTTAGGGGGTAAGGGGAATTTGAAATACATAGTTCTTAGTTTTGTGAATTTTTATTCTGTCGTTTGGGGTATAATTTTCTTTTTTCTTTTTTGAACATTTGCTATTTAATAAGTTATTGCATTTTTTGTCAAGAATTACTATCTACAGAGCTGGCTAGTCTCTGACGTCATGACGTAACCCGTTAGTATCTCGTGTTAACCAATGAGAGCGAACGTAAGGCATTCTCTCAGCCAATCGGAGCTCGTGGTTTATTTAAAGGCATTGAACGGGGTAAGTTTGAAATTGAAATCAGTTAAAGCCGTCTCCGCTGGTGTTCGGAAGTCGCGTGTATAATTTGTCATCTTAATACTGTTTTTGTTATATCTATTCGGAGTTTTTAAGATATATTGTCTTTGCGGAGGCAAGCCTTCTACTGAAAAGACTGGCTCTGCGGTAGCGTGGTTCGAGAGGAACTCGTATGTATCTATGTATGTCTTTGGTCAACTTGCTGACGTAGCTGCTAGCTAGCGAAGCTAACTACCTGTTTTAAAGCTGCTTTGAGTTAATTTAAATCTGGACATATTCGTGGACGTGTTCGCTGTCGGTCAGTGCACAGTAATACATTTAGGTAAGTACTCTTGTCTCATGGAAAACAATGTTGTTGTTGTTGTGTTGTTCGCTGTAGTTGTATGCTATTGCTAATGTTAGCCGGCAAGTAGCAGCGATACTTTGGTCGAGAGGACAGTGCTTTATCTATTCGCCGTTAGACAGTTGAGCCAAATATAAATAAAATGTAAATAAACCTGTCAATAATTGTTATTATTCTTCTCGCAGAGCAATTTCAATAATTCAAACTGTTGCCCGCTAGGGAGCGTTTTTTTAGAGTGACAAAGCGTTGGCTAACAGGCGAATGTTTCCTATCATAAAGCCGTGGGGGCATTTAACGCTCATGTGTGTATTTTATACATATTCAAATGACAAAGTGGCACCCGTTGTGATATTGTGCGGCAGTGACCTATCTGCTAGTGCGTACAGAGATTGTAACTTACCTCAGATCTATTCAATCCTGCCTTAATATTAACATTGTTTTCTAAATTCAGAAATGAACTCTGCTTTTCTTTTTTTCCAGAATATGGACTCTGCTACAAGACTCAAGTTGGCACAGGACACAAAACTCCAAAAGCCTGATGTGAAAGTGAGTGATGTTATTGTCCTGTCTGAATAATTGCTGTTGAAACTAAAATGTTGTGTTCTTGATTAGGGCTAACTAACTATTACTTTCTCGATTAATCGAGTACTTGTCCTGTAAAATGTTGAAAAATATTTATCAGTGTTTCTCAAACCTTGAAGTTATGTTCTGAAATGTCTTGTTTTGTCCACAAACCAAAATTATTCAATTTGAATGATTTCTTTGTTATATGGAGCAAAGAAACCAGAAAATATTTACATTTAAGAAGCTGAAAAAACAAAGTTGCTGGTATTATTGGAAAAGAAAACCCCACTTGAACCTGTTAATCGATTATCTATATGCAGCCTAGACCACCCTGAGAGAACCTTGACCAGGGCAATGTAGCCAAAAAGGTTATCATAAAAAAGCCCTTCTCTATTCTAAATTAAACATTTATTTAAAGAAGCAAGCTTATTGTTTTTTTTGTTTTTTTTATTAAACCTACTCACTAATCTGTGGTAAAACGTTCAAAATATTGTGATATCTCAAGGGTTTGTGCTACATATGGGATTCATACTCATACTGTGTCATATCAGAAAAGTCTGTGAAAGTCAATGTAATTATGTGGTGCTGTCTTTTGATTGCAGTCCAGCAGGGAAGGACCAAAGCGGGTTCCTGTGTCACAACACTCTCAGATGGCTGTAGTTACACCAACGCCACACCAACGGGTCCTGGGTGTGTCAAATGGACCTCTGCGCATTCAGCGGCCTGTGAGCCACCACAAACCAGTATCTCATGTCTCTGTTGCCAACAAGTCCACTCTGCCATCCGATCAGAATTTGAACCCCATGACTCAAAATGTAAATCCCGCACCTCAGCCTAAACCTGGTTCTCAGCAAAACCAGACTAGGATGAATACAGCTACAGTGAAGCAGGAGACTGTTAAACCACCAACAGAATCGGCAAAGCCGGAGAAGCACCAGAGTAAGAACAACATGAGCATAGACAGACCAGTCAATAGCATATATGTGTTTTTTGAATCCTAAAATATTTCCCCCCCCCTTTTTGTTAGACAAACCTACCAAGAATGATGCTGTAGATGCTGCAGGATCAAAGTATGTTCAAGTGTGATTCACTATACTTATTTTTTCACATTGTTGATTAGATTACAAATGATGTTGCTTTTGTGTGTAATTATGCATATTGCTGCTCAACAGGAAGCGATGGAGCCTAGAAAATTTTGACATTGGCCGTCCCTTGGGAAAGGGTAAATTTGGCAATGTCTACCTGGCAAGAGAGCGACAAAGTAAGTTCATCTTGGCCCTGAAGGTGCTCTTCAAGAAGCAGCTGGAGAAGGCCGGGGTGGAACACCAGCTGAGGAGAGAAGTGGAGATCCAGTCTCACCTCAGGTAAATTGTTTTTCACCTTGTGTGTTGTTACATTAAAGCTGAACCTTGACTGTATTTTGATTTGTCAGAGGTTGAAATTTATGATATTTGATTGCTGTAGGTTGCTGTGGTACTAGTGTTTCAGTGTTCCGACCCTAGATTAAGACAAGGCAGATGCATAAATTGCAGTAATAAATAAAATGTAATAATGCCAGTATTGTGGCTTTAGTTCCTAATTGCAATTGATTTGTTGTCAATGACACTCTTTTGACTTGAGAAAATCATTTGAAGTGTGCAAACCCAATCCGATGATCAGAGTGGAAATAGGGTTGATATAGAAGGTGTTTGAATAACAGCAGCTACTGCTTACTAGAAGAGAACTTGTGAATTGTAATCTGATTATTTAAACAAGCAGTTACAATAAAAAGTGTTTGGCATAATATTCACTTTTTAAGAAATGTATGCAGTGTAAACATGGTGGCTTGGTCATGTAATACCACAGCTGTGGTCTCAAAAGTGAAAACTGATTTTGATAAATGTGTTCTCCTGTTGAGCACAGCTCTGATGGACTCCCATAATATCCAAGCCGTGTTAGTTAAATGTAGAAACCACAACTTATGAGTTCTAGTTCTGCTCCGGCTCAGGCTGCTTAGCAGAGAGCAAAGCTAATGTGTGAACAATTAATCTAATTTGTAATGCTGTTACTGTTCATTCAGTCCTGCCATTGTTTGCTTTTTAAACCATGGTTGGATATTTCAACATAATTTCTCTACTATTCTGAATCGGCATCCTGCAGGCACCCCAATATCTTGCGCCTCTATGGTTACTTCCATGACACCTCTCGTGTGTATCTCATCCTTGAGTTTGCACCGCGGGGAGAACTCTACGGCGAGCTGCAGCGCTGTGGAAGTTTTCCTGAGGACAGAAGTGCAACAGTAAGTGTGCCAGAATAATCTTAATTTTTTTTGTCATATAGTCAATTTATCTCCATGTATAATTATCTTTAATAAAAGTAGAATGTATGTTTTAAAGTCTGTTTACTCTAAGTTTACTCACTTATAGTTCTTCATATATTGTTCTAGTACATCATGGAGCTGGCCGATGCCCTCAACTATTGCCACTCCAAGAAGGTGATCCACCGAGATATCAAACCAGAAAACCTGTTACTCGGGGCAAACGGAGAGCTAAAGATTGCTGATTTTGGCTGGTCTGTCCACACGCCCTCCTCCAGGTATTTTACCCAACTTTTATATGAATGTCTTTATTTTCATGGTTTAAGCATGTCTTTTATAGAGATTTTTAATGGTTGGAGAGGAATCACTTACTGGGTTGCATATGGTGGTCGACTTAATTGCACCTATAAGTTTACATTGAGTACTTAATCAATCACCTCTACCTTGTTCAGGAGGTCCACTCTGTGTGGAACACTGGACTACCTGCCTCCAGAAATGATTGAGGGGAAAACTCATGATGAAAAGGTGGACCTGTGGAGCCTTGGTGTCCTCTGCTACGAGTTCCTGGTTGGAAGCCCCCCCTTTGAAGCGAAAACCCACGAGGACACCTACCGCAGGATATCAAGGGTAAGGCAAAATGATTTTAAAAAGTAACTAAACCCTGAAACCACTTTTTTTGCGTGACAACCAGTGTTTATGGATTAGAGCTGACACGATGAATTGATTATTAATTGATTACTAAATTAATCGAGAACTATTTTGATAATCGATTAATCGTTTTAAGGTTTTTTTCATGATTAAAACAAGATTTCTGATTGTTTAAGCTTCTTAAATGTGAATATTTTCTTACTTTCTTTGCTCTGGATAACAAAGAAATCATTAAAAGTCAATCATTTTGGTTTGTGGACAAGACATTTGAGAACATAATTTCCAGGTTTGCTGAACACCGATCAACATTTTTTAAGGTTTTCTGATATTTTATGGACCAAACGATTAATTGATTATGAAACTAATTGTTAGTCGCAGCTCTAGTATGGATATCTTGTCATGTTATTTGTTGATCCAGGTGCAAATCTTAAGTTGAGTGTAAATATTGAATGTTGTAAAAAATCTAATGCCGCTCTGGTCTCACATCAGTTACAGCATTCAAATGTTTACCAATAGAATAGAATATACTTTATTAATCCCTTGCAGGAAATTCTTTCGCCACATTGGCATGTTTACGACACTGGTGCGCTCTCACGTCACTTGTTTGTCTAATCAGGACAAGCTGTTGCTCTGTGAAGCATGGCACATTTTCCAAGTTTATATAATAAACCCTTCAATTGGCTTTTTTGCAATCCATGTCCTCTGTTGACTGATCCTTTTGATTTTAGATTCATAGTATGTAGTTTAAAGGTGTCTCTTTCATTTACTGTATAATGTAAATCATTCAAAAGGTTCTTCGTGAATTGATCATCACTTACTAAACTCTTCAAATTTCCTTGCAAACATCTATTTATAGGAAACTGTGACCAAAGCTGTTGATTATATTACTGCAGTGTTTCTCTTAACTGGTTGTATGGAAGATTAACTTTTAAATTACAAGCTTATGATTTTACTTAAATCTGCTTCATGCTAATCTGTTTGTACAAAATGGCAAACTCAAGAGAATGCTTTCAACAGCAGCCCAGCAATCGTGCTGGCTAGGTGTGGATTGACATGTGTTTGAGCCACAGCAGGTTGATGAGGTCAGTGCTGTGGCCTGAGGCTAAAACACACTTTTCTGGTTTCTGTTGTACAGGTGGAGTACACTTACCCTGCACAGTCCAACTTCAGTGCGGGAGCCAAACACTTGGTTGCCCAGCTATTGAAGCACAACCCCATGCAAAGACTTCCTATCCAGGGAGTCCTGTCTCACCCGTGGGTTGTCGAATACTCAACCAAGAAGCCCACAACTCTGAACCCTGAGGAGTCCAGCCAGTGAGCCGCTGGGCTTTTGGAGTGGTGGTGTCACTGTGACTGGCTGGTGTGGAACATGACTACTACAGCTGATCACAATTTGCTTTTTGCTTTGGCTACCACTTCACGTGTCTGCAGACAGTTTGAGCCTCTTGTCTTTTTTTCTTTTTTTTTTATATCCTTTTCAGATTTCCTAATTTCACTGGTGGCATTTAGTTGCCTGTAAATATTTCATTGTCTTTGTGTAATTATGTTTATGTTTTACTGAGCTTTCCTAAAAATGTTATTACTTGAATTGGGGGGTGGGGGAGGGGTGGAAGAGACCATTATGCAATCATAATCATAATTCTGACTCCATACATGTACATTGTCAGTTGGCATAGTTGTGATGCTTGTGTTGTCACTGTCTGTCCTGTCATGTCTACAACACCTGCCTAAGTATCAAATTCAGCATCACCTCTGTTTGTAGCTTGTCTCTGTTATGACACAGACTCGCAGAGTGAAAACATTAACAGCCCAATGGTCTCTGCTCCCAATACATTATTCATGGTGTATATCACTGACCAGTCCATGTTAAATAATACTGTTGCCAGCATGTTTGTTGTCCTCATTGGATGCATTTCTGCGACAGGTTGTCTTTTGAGATTCATTTCAGACTAGAAATCAGATTAACCATGTCCCCCATTTGGAAAAGCTGACTTCTGGTAGGTGGCTTTTCTCTGTGGACGGTTTTGTTACGTCGGTGCAACAAATTTATACATGTGTTTAGCTGGACTTGGAAGTGCCAAGTTGATGATGGGTGTGGTCCGACCCATGACTACTTGGAGCCCAAGTAATGTATTATTGATGGTTTTTGTTTTGTTTTTTCCTCCCAAATTAAATGATCAATGCTGTTTTGAGTCCAGCATTCTTAAATGTTACCAGCAGAGGGAGCCAGAATACTGGGTACAGGTTTTAGATCATAACAAAAAGCCCATTAATGTCAATGTTAATTAATATTTGAAGCAAAGTGACTTCCAATTTAAATAAACTATTGAAATGTATGTATTTTATTAAGAGAGTATTGCCATTGATATGAACACTATATTACAGTGAAATCCTTAAATACAATGTTGACATGTAATGAAATCAGTACTTTTATAGGTTGATGGTTTACAGAATAATCTTTTTCATCTGATTATTATACTAGTAGTAGTGCATAAGTTGTTAGTCAAATTGCGGTGTGTGTACCAACCATTGTACACAAGCTTCCTTGGGTGGTAATTGGAACATCAGAAAAATAAAATTGCGTGTGTGGTAGGTAGGTAGGTAGGTAGGTATATGTGAGGAAGAGGACGACGGAGCAAATGTTCTTATTGGGAATAAATCTGCCTCCTGTGAAAAGTCCAAAGCTGACTTTAAACCACTGTATTTTAACGTTGGTGATAATGGTGTTACTTCAAGAGATCAATATTTTTCTCAGTTGGTACTTGGTATGTGTAGTTTGAGAACCACTGATCTAGTAACTTTTGGATGTTTGCTGTCAATTGATGCATATTGTATTGTTTAGCATGTGGGATATGGAAGGCGCGAGTTATTCATTTGAATATTTTGTTCTGAGGTGCATGAAAAACATTGCCGTTATATGTATAGTAGACGGTCTGGAGAGGAAGCAGTGTCTCATCTCTCCGCCGCTTGGTGGCTCCCCAGGCATTTTTGATATTTAACAGAACTGCCTTAGATGATGGATGGAGAGAATCCATCTCATGACTTTTTGCTCAAGTAGAAATGTTCATATTTTGCATTTGTCAGTATAGTCAAGTTGTCGTGAGGATGAGGAGGATCACTGCTGCATTATTTTACTCTTCATTGTCTGCAGTTTGCGTGTTGGATAACTAAGATGTAGATATGATTCCCATGTGTTCCAGTGGGGTCTCCTTATTTTCTCGATGAAATAAATCCCTCAGTCTATTTTTTTTAATTTCCCCGCAGTCTGACATGCCGTTGGTGATTCAGTAGCTGCAGATTAGGCCGGTTCAGAGAATAAAGACGTTGTCTAGAGAGATGATGTCTGAGGTGAAAAATCAACACAGTGAAGGAACAGGTCGACATAAGGCGTGATGCGCGCCTGCAGCAGGGAATCCGACAAATGGCTCATCATCTGAGCACGAGAATGTAACACGTGTTTTTTTTTCGTTTTTCTGCAGAAAAAAATCTGAACACGCTGCTGCATCACTCACCTAAGGTTTAGGGAGACAATGCTTATAGGGATATGATTGTGACTCACACACCATTTCTTTGAGCCACTGAGGCCCCTGCAACTGTTTACATTGACATCAAATAATATGAATGCGACTATTATTTCCACCATTTTCTGTGTTTTATTATAGAGAGAGAGAGAGAGAAAAAAAAATACACGTTCTGACCGTTTTTCGTTTTACATAAAACCACACACATTTTTACAATATAATTTCACTTATTTCTTTATTCTTTAATATTAATTTCACGATATATGAGAACGACTTTGAGATATACATTCCATCTTTTTGAAACCACAATAACACTACACATACGGTTTTATAACATTTCCACAGGACCCATTGGATTGCACAGAATGAAAAATGTCTATATGCACATTTTCCTCTTGAATGATCTCTCTTTTTTTTTATTCGCACACCGAATTTCAAACGTAATTTCTGAACAGGCCACGTATTATTATTTTTTTCCAAGTTAACGAAAAGGAAGTTATTTTAAAACTGAGTGTGTAGGATTTCTGAGATTAGGGCTTGGAGAAGTAAATTGCTTTGTTGTCGCTTAAAATGCCAATACTAAATAATACATGTCGAATATTATGAGGAAAAATACCAAAGCATTAACACTTTCACACAGAAGAATCGAAATTTAGACCCAGCTTCATTATGTTTTGTGTCTGAAGTATCATACATTCAATGCATAGTTTGTATAGCTGCTGCTGTGTTCTCTAGTTTTGCATTTTTAATAACTGCCCAGGGGAAGGTCCAAATTTCCTCATTTATGAACAAAAACCACACTGTTTTTCTTAAAATGTGGTTTCTACTGCTGGTTATTTTCGCTTTTCTGGGATAAACAGCACCCCACTCGTGTCCATAATCATACTGCAAATTACCTTATTTAGAAGGAAGTGTCATTTTGTGTTCCGTTTATTTATTTTTTCCTTTTCTTTATAATGATAATGATCATCAGTGACACATTAAACCGTCGAATGTCCGTCTATCACAAACTCGAGCATTACATGAAGTGAAGTCTCGCGTGGGGAAGCACCACAAGAGCGAAGACAAGACAAACTGCCCTTTTTGCAATTTTGTTTAAGGTCAATATTGTAAACGTTCACTCCACTGGAAAATATGTAGATGCACTTTGTTTGTTCGCATATTTATACAACATCTATCCTTCATATAGTGTGTGTTGTGGATGGATTCGATTTCCTCACTGCCTCCGGTTTTATTTGTGTGTGTGTGTGTGCGCACGCATGTTTTTTCTGAATCAATGCAAAGACTGTATATGAGTGCGTAAATGTCCGCGTGTATTCTTTGCGCGCGCTTTTACGCATGGATTAAGCAGAGGGACTGCGTTTGCGGGGAAGTTTTTTGTTTTATTTATTTTCTCTTTTTTTTTTTTTTACACTTTTTATCCACTAAATGAAGGGGGTTTGCAGTTTAACATATAGTTCCAGCAATGACTTGCAATCTACTCGTGTATGTTATATTTGAAAGCCTCTATGAGCCCCTCCATGGAGTGGATGAAACCAGATATGCTGCATATACCTCCTATAACAAAGATGGAGACGTCAAAGAAAACCTGGTGCCACTGCAGCTTTCTCCATAGAAGCTTGAGGTGGAAGATACTAGGCAGCAGAAAGCAAAGGCCTGCGCCCGTCAGGCTCCCGGTGAGGCCCATGAGGAGGGCGAAGTGTGGCACATAGATGGCCATGAGCAAGGTGAACACTACAAGGACACAGCGGAGAGTCAGTCCCCAGGATTTTAGGCGTCCATCGGCATCGTAGCAATTTGGAAAGTACGAGCGTCCCCCGTCCTGGAAAAACGATTTCTCTAACACCTCAACGGCGGCGAAAAACGGCAACGGATAGGACAGCAAAGCTTTGGCCACCAGAAAGAGGTTGACAACGGCTCGGATGGTTGAGGGCAGGTTGTCGGTGATGACCTCCTTGGTTTCGTCAGCCCAGGTCAGGTAGGCCACCAGGGCGAAGAGGCCTTTGAGGATACAGGCAGCGATGTGAGTCCACTTCATCATGCAGCTGAACTCGCTGGGTTTCTGCATGTTCCCCTCCAGCGACGGCAGGAAGATCTGCGACGTGTAGCTGAACACGATAATCCCAATGGAGATGGGGAACTTCTTGACGTCGATGTAAAACTTGACCTTGTCCCAGGCCCAGTCCCGCGCTCGAGAGAGGCAGTAGGCGATCACCAGGACGTTGATGACAAAGTGGGCCATCGTGCACAGCAGGCTGAACTTGGACACGGCTTTCAGGTTTTTGAGGAAGGCGCACGGCAGGAGGGCGACGGTGGCGATGATGGCCCATGACTTCTGGGAAATCGGCATGTTGGGGAAGCTGTTGTACATGAGGTTACCGCTGACCACCACGTACAGGATGCACGTCATCACCAACTCTATGATTTGGGCTACATTCACGACGTGGCCTCCTAAAGAGGGGAACCGGGGGGCGCAGCAGGCGTTCGCAATGTCCACATAGGAGTCCCTCACACGGACCAGCTGCCCGTCTTCGTCCTCCTCGTACAGACAGGCAATGAGGATTTTGCCCGTGTAGCAGCACACCACGGCGGCAAAGATAATCAGAAAGAGTCCGAGGTATCCTCCGTGCAGGATGGCGTAGGGCAACCCGAGGACAAACATCCCCTGCGAACAGACAGAAGCGGGAAACACGCATTGTGGATGAGTTCAGTGAGTTGTTGTAGCATAAAAAAATGAAAAGTATTATTCGTTTCTAACTAAATGACATCATAACGTAGACTTTGACTTAGTGCGGCCTGTGTGCCTGTAACTGTTCTCCATGTTGTGTGTTTTCCACTTTGCTCTGAGCGCGTCCGCCCACCTCTGACGTCACCGTAAACTGGAGGAGACACACTCTGACGTCACAGTGACTGCCGTGACCACGGCCGCGATAAAGAAAGGATTGCGCCTGCCTGGGGATTTTTTTGTCGCATAGCCTCCCACACACACACACACACACTCACACACACCTACGCACTTTCACTGACGCTTCTGCGCACACACAAGTCTCTTTTTTTGCGTTGTTTTAGCCTAAATATACTCAACATAAAAGTAATGTAGGCTATTTCTTACATTCATATCAGCACATTTACAAAGACAATTTTTGAATAGGTGTGGCAGCATTATAATTCATATTATTTATGAGCTGATATTTGGCAACTTTGCTTTGTAGAGTTATGTTCTGGCAACAATTATTATTATTATTTTTAAATCATTTTCCATGATCCATGTATTGTTTCAGGTGAGCAGTTATCAGGGAGGAGATCAGTTAGACACTGGAGATCACGCACAGTGTGTCTGTGTGTGTGTGTGTGTGTGTGTGTGTGTGTGTGTGTGTGCGTGTGTCTGTGTGTTGAGAAAAGGGCGCGGGTGTTGGTGGGTACATGGCACTGCTCTAAAATCTCTGCATTCTCACGATGACAGTGCGTGGAAATGTGAGAATGAACAGCGACACGAAATGCTGATAATCCCCCCCAAAACAAAAGTCTGCCACATGTATTTATTCCACCACTATTATTAAATAAGTAACTTAATGAAGTTGCTTTAAAGGGGACTTAAATGAACCTTGAATGGACAATGTTATGCGCTCGCGCAGATGTGCGTGTGTCTGGATTTTCACAGCTGATCCGGACGCGGCTCAGACAAATATGAACCACCAGAACCGCCCGTTTATAATCCACGAAGTGCGTCTTTACCTGGATTGCATTCGTGACGTTCCAGCCCGCCTCCCAAGCGGTAATTCTTGGTCTGACTTCAGTCAACTCGTTGTTCGGACCCCCGTCCTTTGAGCCGGAGTGCGGTGGCCCGGTTCCATCCCTCTGGTAGTGGCTGTCTCCCTCCAGCGCACTGCCGTCCCCGCTCGCCTCTCCTCCCATCTCATCAGATGACAGGATGTCCATCTGCATACCTTGTCTGTGGTCGTAGTCCAAGTCATCGCAGGCGGCAAAGCCAAGACCCTCGTCGTCGGTGGCGGCCTGGAAGCCCATCCTGGCGAACATGCCGCTCACCTTCGCCTGGGATTTGTTGGACACAGCCGTGGCTGCATTTGACAGTTTATTGGAAAGCTTGCCTCTGATTAAAGTCGCCATTTTTCGCTCCTCTCTTGAGTCTCAACTGTCCGCAGCTTAATTAGTGTTTTTCTCCTTCAGTCAGAACAAAATGTGAGGCTACTTTAAGTTGCAGCTCTTGATTCTCTACATTAGACAAAGCCACGAGAGGGAAAAAAAGGCGCAAGTTTTGTTTGAAGACACCGATCGTTGTCAGTTGCTATCTCCGCTCCTGGTTCAGTGCTCGCCTGCTGCTCTCGCTTATCCTCAGGTTCATGTCACCTTCAGACGTCGCTGCTCAGTTTGTGCATCCTGGCACCGCGCTCTGGTTCAAGACGAGTAGCGCACCTCAGTTCAGCCCGCGTGCGCAAAAGCTTTACGCACGACAAAGCGGCAGCCACAGGTTCCAGAAAGGCCTATGATATCGCTTTCTTTTGGGTTATAAGGTGGAAGGCAGCGTTTCCTGGAGCAGGCTGAAGGTTTTCAGGTGCCTTTACTGATGCCTATGCGGTACCGTGGCGCCCAGAGGGGGGAGAGGAGGAAGAGGAGGAGGAGGAGGATGATGAGAAGACACGTGTCCTCACCAGCCTGCCAATGCAAAGCACGTCTCCAACCCTCCCAGTGCCCCACCACACGAGAGGACGGGAGAGATTTGCTGCATTTCTAGGGGAGGCGCTTGTGAACCCCTACCATTCCCTTCCAAACCCATAATACATAAAACCTCCTGCCAACATCCAATGACATTCCGGGGCCCTGAAATTTTGCATAACTTTACGCCTATAAAAGGAGGCTGGAATTCACCGAAAATCCAAACTCGCGGATCAGATATTATTACATACAAAAGTAGGATTCCTTCACTTACTCCTTTTTCAGTCAAATGATGCGGAACATTACAGGGTTTGTTTTTTTTTCACGGAGAAGTGGACGCGGGGCTTCAAAAAGTCACTCACAAGTTGTTTTTGGGATTAAATCGTGTTGTGTTTGTTGAGTGGGAAAATCGTGCGTTTCGTTTTTTTTTGCTAAATTATGGTAAGATATAGAGATGGCGACGGAATGGTTTTTTTTAATCTACTCTATGAAAAATGTGACATATTGTTATTTTTTTTAATTAAAGCTAAATGTTAATATTGTTTGTGTTTTCAGGCTTAAGTTTTACTTCGTTCCCCCATTAATTCATTCAGTCAGTGACAGTGTGTGTGATGACAGTCATGGAAAATGGCGGCGTTTGTATCGGGATAAAAATGGTACAGTAGTATATGTTAACTTAAAAAAAGTAGATGTGTATATGCACGTTCTATAAAATAAAAATAATAACGGTTTTGTCGGCAGAGAAATGAAGTGTTTTTATGTTTAGGGTCACATTTTTTTTTTACCTTTTATTTGAAAACAAAAATCACGAAACAAGATTGAATTTCTGCGACACATATGCAGTGATGCTGTGAACAGTTTGTTGTCAGTTGCAGCGCAGTATCATCACTATGATGCAGAGTCACGGCCTTGATCTGAAAGAGCAGTAGCACAGTCTGCTGCTGTTTGCTTTGTAACTGAGATATACAACCAACCAACATCAACACAACACACGGCTTTTAACCTGGTTTCTTCAATAGAACAGAGTCAACTGTGTCATCATAGGACAAACCCAGAGGCGGTTATTGTTTCCATCAAAGATCCTGCTACAGGGATTTTTAGCTATTCACAAAAACATTATTTTAAATGTCAAAATATAATTTGGTGCACATTGAAAAGTTCCATACAGTAAATATCTGGAATGTATCTAATATAATTGTATTTATTTATAATGTGTGCGCTGTGTTGCAGTGGTGACACAGTGGGGTTCAGTGGTAGCGTATACAGGCCGAACCACAGCGACCATTGTGCTTCTATCGCTCTGTTAGATCCTAAACCTGGTCTAAATCTGGAAAAAAAACACACCAGACAAATTATCCACTCACTCTGACTCACACTGTCGTGTGTGTGTGGTTTAATGTGTAGTTGTGGGACGGAAAAATGGCTGCTTTCCCCTCTTTGAAAGAGTTAATGACGGAGGCTGTTATCAGCGGAGTGCAGGCTGCTCTGTGTGTGTGTGTGTGTGTGTATGTGTGTGTGTGTGTGAGAGTGAGTGAGTGTGCGCGCGCGCTGCATGATGAAAAGAGCAGCCGTGACACCAACAGCCAGCAGGTTACACAGGCTGCACACGTTTTTACGACATGCGGCACACCTTATGATAATAATAATAATAACAACAATAATAATAATAATAATGATAATAATAATAATAGTAATCATAAACCATACACTTTGTTGTCATTAATTCGATTCAATTAAATTCAAACAACTTTAGTCCTAGGAGCAATTGGTTAAAGGTACAATGTCTCAAATGCAACATTCATTGGTGAAGCTGAATGTTGCAGTTGCATAAAAATAAAATCCCTCATCTTACATTTGATTTACACGTGTGTTGGAGAACCCAGCTCCTGATACAAAGAAAAAATGCTTACCCTGAAAAACAACAATTCACAACTCAATCAATCAGGTGATTGTACACATGTCCAACAATTGATCTCCAAATTTGCCTGCCAAAGAAGAATAATGTCACGTACATTTTTACACGCTGGACCTTTAAGAGCAGCAACGACACCACATAGCAGCACATAGGCTACACCACAAGGTGAGTTCACCTACAATAAGACATTGAAACAATATAACGACGCCCTTCATGTGTGTGTATCCTGTCTGGTTTCAACAAAGCCTGTGATAATGAAGCTCACATTTGCACGTGATGTAGTGCACAAAGAGCAGAGGCCTCATCTTCCTCTTCCTCTTCCTCTTCCTCTAACTCTTCTCCTTCCTCTTCCTCTTCCTCTTCATCTTCTTCTTCCTCACACCGTTCCGGCCTCTAATTTCTCACATCCTTATAGTCAAAGCCAGACAGGGATTAAGTGATTGATTACTAATTTTGAACGTTTATTCGATCACATGTGCACGCGCTGACTCTGTGGGTGCGTGCCCTTCACGCGCAGAGACAGGGAAAGTGATTCTCGCCGTTTATCACTCATCCACTGTCTGTGGGTCAGCAGGGCCGCGCGTCCCACGAGGATCCTCGTCTGTGTCGCGTACAGATATGTGAGCAATCAAAGCTCCTTATCTTTTTTTTCAACACTGCATGTCCCAGCGGTCAGTAAGACAGGGCGACAGGCGACATGGGAGGACAAATCCAAAATGGCACAGTGTTCTCACTTCAAATATTCATTTCAGCATGCAACCCCCCCACCCCCCCCCCCCCCCCACCCCCCCCACGCGCGTCGCCCCTTCTCTCCCTCCCTACACAGCATTTCACCCCCGGCTCTCCCTTTTCACATTACACACATGGGTGAGCTGGCACAAGGTTCTCCGCCTTCGTGTAACCTCCTCCCGCCTCCGTCGACCCTCTCACCCCCCCCCCTCCCCCTCCCTACCTACTTTCCTCGAATCACAAAAATACAAACCTAATTTTCGCGTTTATGGGAGACGTTTTCTCCTGCGGAAACAGCATTTCTCACAGCAGATCCCAATACATCAAGAACACATCTTCTTGATATATATACCTACGTGCCTTGTTTTCAAAGTTGCTGCAGTGTGACTCACATTACACATTTACGCAGGCTAAACCAGCAGGCTTTTATGTTTCCATGGCATCGTTGACCGCAATTATGTGGATCCACATGTAGTGCCTTTTCATTGTGGGCTATGATTACTTCATCCATTAAATGATTTCAGCGAGAAAAGGCGCGTGAGTGTGTGTGTGTGTGTGTGTGTGTGTGTGTCTGTTACATGAATCCTTTTGACGCACGACCCAGATAAAAATCAGACTATTTCAGGAAGAGAGCAGGTCTAGGATAACCATTCCTGAACTAAAACTACAAGATTTCTCACCTAAAATATCTCATAGAGCCCACCCGAATTCAGAAAACACACGCACGAATCCTTTCATTAGATTTAACCCGTGATTAGCTGTCTGCTGTGTCTATCTGCCAAAAACTAGCCAGGCAGAAAATACCACCCAACACTCATTGATTAATGCGGGACAATGAAAAGGCACTACAGTGCGGGCTCTCTGGGGACTGACTGTGTGCAGAGGAGGAGAATTAGCCCACATCAGGCTAATCACAGGGAGACCTCCAAGTCCATTAACATTTGCATCACAATCACACGTAGCACGCTATCTGTCACGCGCATATGGTTATTGTTATTATTATTATCTGCTGTCCGAACATTTGTGCGTGTAAAACCGTCCACGGCGTGATTTCAGCACCTTGGACAGCGCGGCTACGTCTGCGCTCATGAAAAGTGAAATTCACCCAAACATTTTTTATTATTACTCACTCACTCATTCATCTTTTAGAGCTTTATCTTCCACGTGAGGGTAACGGGGGGCTTTATTATTATTATTATTATTATTGGCCAAATAATATCATATATATATTTTTATCTTCCATAGTCTTAAATATAAAAAATCGGTTCGAAAAAAAGAATGTATCGAAAAGAACACACATTCCAAATTATTTTCAGTCAAATGTATTGGTGTTAATCAGCTGCTCAGTGACTTGGTTATCTGGAAAAAGTTTGAGCAGTTAAGTTAGTGAAGGAAACATTTTCTCTTTCTGACGCAGCACGTGTGGCTAATGCAACTAAGATCATTTGAAACAGTGACTTATTTTGTAAAAGTCATTCCATTATAATGAGTTTAATTCACACATGCTATAGTGCGATTTCTAGTTTATTTATGTTTTTTACCTCAATTCCAAATTGAGCCTTTTCAGGAACATGTTTGTTTTTGACGATTACAGGAATTGGTTGTGTCAAATTTAATGAAATGCATGACTTCCACAAAAGCCACAAGCATTTCCCCTCCATGTCGTCTACCAACCCCACGAAGAGCACAAACCACTCAAACACTGCTTTACTTTTTTATGCTCTTCACTGCGGAGCATCAGAGAGTCACAGCCGCCGCCCACTTCCACACAGAGACATCCAGGTGGCCCACAGTGGTAAACCACTAAGAGCCTTTTCATTAGTCCTAATGCGGCAGTTTAATGGCTTATTATGGGCTCCCGAGAGACTTCCTCAGTGTCAGTGCTGCATGATGGCCCCTGTCTCATAACACCAGGACAACAGTGATCTATCTATCTATCTATCTATCTACCTATCTATCTTTCTATCTTTCTATCTATCTATCTATCTATCTATCTATCTATCTATCTATCTGCGTACAAGAGTCTGAAGTGTTTCCTCATGTCGGTGAGTTTATTCCATGTGTTCGGTGTTTGCTACCAAACGCTCCCTCGGCGCCTTTTTGCTGTTAACCCACGGTGACTCCGCTCTCTCCATCAACCCTTTGACGTCGTCTTTCCGGGTTCACTCTCCTGCTGCGACACATTAACATTGTAATTGCCTTTTTTTGAGCACAATAAACGGAGCCAGTCCGCGGGGACCTGCACAGCCCGGGGCTGGCACAAAGCTATGCCATCGATTTTTCACTCTCTGCCAGCAAAAAAAACAAAAACCTCAGCCATGGAGAAACACAAACCTACCTTGACATGCAGTGTTTTTCTTGTACGCTGAAATTGAAAATTGTGCAGATGATGATGTATGTTGGCGGCCATCTGACACTTGCCTCAGGGAATGCATACATTATAGCTAATTATAATAATTTGTCTGGTAATGACTTAAAATATCAGCATGATAATTGTTCTCTTCATTTATTGTCAGACACACATAGGAAGGCTGTATTGATCAAATGTGAGGTGATAGATAATCATCAATACCTCTCACACATAATCCACTCAGTCCGTCTATTGATGTGTGAGTGTGTCTGTTAAAAACACATTTTAAAACAGTAGGCTGTGTGTGTGTGTGTGTGGTCTTGTGCAGAGTCAGAGCCATGTCAATACACAGGCAGAGTCCTCAGTGGCTGTTTAACTGGTGTGTAGTAGTTTTGTCCTCATTAAAGTTTCATGTCGTGGGAGCCGCAAACATCACAGGGATTCCCACGTTTGAATTACACTGCACTTTGACTGAGAGAGCAGAGAGGTTCACTGTGTGTTTCATCCTCAAGCACTTGACACAGTCATAACATACACAGGGACAACGACTGTGAGTTATCCAACCTGTGTCATATACCCTCAACTTTAAGCTGCTGTTGTGTAGGATCATGTTATATCATGGATTAAGGCTCAAGTCCGTCATTTGTTTCTGACACACCTGTATGTAATCTGTTGGAATCCTCTTCACACCCTGATAGCTGTCAACAAATACAATTGTCAGGGATAGAAATGAATACAAAATCTGGCGTAGAAGGAGTCTGGATTGCAATAGCAGGCAACTGTTCTTTAGTATACTATAGCTGTTGTGTTATGCTGTTGGTACAGCCGTACTGCAAGTAATGTGTGTTACGCAGATATGAAGGTGAAAGATTTTATTGTAGATGGAAGAGAAAAAACGTATTATCCGGCCTTCTTTAAATAAGAAACTCATATTCCTAAAAGCACAAGCCTAACAAACTCCGGACAAGGCCAGCTGCAACTCTGTGTAACCCTGGCACCCATACTTTGTCTACAGATATGCCATAACTCTGGGTTTCACAGGCAGAATGACAGAGGATGCCCAACTGTTAACATCTCCTTGTACATGTTGGCATTGTCTTAGTTCTCCTCAGATCTGAGCTGTTTCCAATAAAGCTTTTCAACTTAACTCATCACTCCAATGACTCCAGACACTCCATCCTTGGTAGTCTCACCTGACAATCAAATCTCCGCAACAGTAGACGGCTCAGATCCGAGGGGAACTGAGACAATGCCTGACATCTGAACAGTGAGGCATCATCTTAGATTCTAGCGAGCAGCTTGCTAGGTCTGACACATATAGTTAGTAAGCCTTGAGATAGTGTATCTGGGCCAGATGCCTGGCACCTTGGTATCTAGTGAGGTAACCTTGAAAGGCGCCTAGTTTGTGTCTTATGTTAAGTTATGGCTGTTTATATTGATCACCAGGTCTGTTTATAAGAATATGTGAGTGATTAAACTTGAAGTTGGCTGAAGATTAGAATTTTCTCTCACTATGTGGTCCCTAAAGGTCTGCTTAAGCTTTGTTTCAATGGTTGGCAGGATGGACAAGGGGGCCAGCAACTTGCCACTATAAATGTTTGGGGGTTGTTGCTGTTTTTTCTAAGTTGTCCTGGGGAGATTTAGGGTAACAACAAACTGCTCTCCTGAGATGCCAAGGCCTGACAGGATATGTGGCTTCAAGAAGAATGTTTCAAGCACCTGAGCAGATGAGGGTTGTCCTTCTCTCACCCAGCAAAGGATGGCAGATGTTGGTGGACCTCAGGAATTAGCTGGTTTTCCCAGCAGTAATTACAACAACAAGTCCCCGTCCGAATGTCATCCTTTGGTCCACAGCTGAGAAAACGGTCCTGAGCTTTGCGTCCTCTGGGAGGAAAGCGTGTCAACATCACATGGGAGGAAACACCTGAAGTCGACCCCTGAATTCCAAGAGGCTGGCTGGAAGGATTTGCCTGGTTGAGGTCAGATGCAGGGAATTTGAGGCAAAAGCAACAGTCCAATCGACATCCACCCACAACCACTGCCCCTCCAGCCCTGAGATGTGGTGGGAAAGGGGGCTAAACATCACTCAACATGGCCTGGTGGAGGTGTGTCAGGCCTAGTGTCGAAGCAGAGATTAAAAACCTCACCTGTACAAGGTTTTATCTGGCACTGGTTAATGTTGTGAGGCCTGTGTCCAGACCTTCTCCATAGTTTGCTACTCACACAAGAGAACCCAGAAGAACCCAGTGGAACAGTGTGACTGTGAATTGCATTCACACCAGCAGAAGAATCTCTGGATGATCCAGGTCAGCGATTTGAGGATGATTGAGCCAAAGCTCACTCGTCCTGCTGCATTTTCACTTGAGCTCACTCAAGACATTCACTGGAGAATAGAAAAGGGAAGCTGGTTGTTACATCTGCAGAGAACGTTCAGTGCGAAAATTTGCATTCTCACATAAGACAATCTCTTGAGTTCAGCGCATGATTGAAGGCAGCGGGCCTTATCAAACATTATCTCACTGATCTGTGTCCAGGTACTGTAAGATAGGGGTGGGTCAAAATATCAATTTGGTTGATATATTGTCGTCTTTCCTCGTGCAATACAATAACGATACGCCACAGCAAATCATATTTTAATCAAATTAGGGTGTTCTAAAGAAAACACTCTGTACCAGAACAACATTTAGTTTTTTTCACATCACATCGTGATGTATTGCTATATGATTGTCTTGCAATATATCGATTATAACAGAATCACTGTATCGTGATTTTATTGGTATCGTGGACCATGTACCGCATATGATATTGTATCGT
This sequence comes from Solea solea, assembly GCF_958295425.1. Classification (NCBI taxonomy): domain Eukaryota; kingdom Metazoa; phylum Chordata; class Actinopteri; order Pleuronectiformes; family Soleidae; genus Solea; species Solea solea. The sequence continues at coordinate 6,927,285 of NC_081139.1, read as the reverse complement.
GAGTTACCCTGTGATCCCAACAGTGAATGCATATGTTCAGTCCAGCACTTTGAGATTTCTGGCTGTTTATTACATGATTGTGAGATTACATTTAAAAACTTTATTCATTAATAGCTATCGGGACATAGAGATAAAACAATGTTTTGAAACAAATTATGAACTGTACATGTACATGTGGAATTCGTACTTGGAGTATGTTATTACACTTTTATTCTACTTTGTTTTTGAATCTTCTGTTGAGGTGATCTGTGCTTTTAGCACATTAATACATTTAAAAACCATTTTTATACAAGTGTAAAACAACCGAAAATACAGCCACACTAAACAAACAAGCAAAACACATGGTTATGTGGCCACACCCATTATATTCTAGAGACCATTATATTTGTTATATTGACATGGCACAGTAGAAGAGAAAAACGATACACATACACATTCATTGTTTGTTTTTTTAATGGAGTATGAATTGAATTGAATTGAATCTGGATAAACAAAGCTGGGGTCAGGTGGAGACTCTCTTTTTGGTTTTAGCCACAGTCATTTTAATGCATTTATTGTTGCTCTAATGTTTTTAGTCTTTTACTAAAAAGCCATCAGCTAAAACTGTAACTCTGGCTTTTTTGAACCAAGCAGTCAGAACACAACTTAACATCTTTCACTCCACTTCACTGTGTTTCTTGCATTAATAACCTTTTATGTCTCTAAAAATAAACGTTTTAACCACGTGCCATTTAAAGAAAAATGGCATCAAACAAATATTGCTTGGCAATTCAGGAAATCCCCCCTTTTCAAATCAGCATTGATGCTTTGTTTATTCCAATGCATCCATTCAGTCTGAATGATTCATTCAAATGCACATTTTCTTTGCAACTGACTACATTCACGACCTGCTAAAAGCTTTTTGTTGTGTGCCTGTGATGTTGGCGGGCCTTCAAACAGCTTTGCTCTAATTGAAACAGTGCTCATGGAGACAGTTTTCAGAGCTCAATAAAGGCAACTGCTGGTCACGTTACATTCAGGTTTATGAATATAAACCACATATGCTTTTGAAAATGGGTTTTCCCCTCCACGTGCTACCATCCCCCACAGTCAAACTGTGCAGCCACTTTGGGCTGTCATTAACTGCTATTGTCAGCGACATAATCAAGAGCAGGGGGTGGTGGTGGGGGGGGTTTACTCCAGCACTTATCATGAGCTCGACTGAGAGAGAGAGAGAGAGAGAGAGGGAACCCACAAAAAACACACCAAACACACTCCAGAGGAGGATGGATGTTACTATCGATTTCTGAGCTGATGTGCGAGACATCGCACAAATATGGAAGCCTGGGTGCAAAAGGTGTTTTAGTCTTTGATAAAAACTATAATTGTTCTGAAAAACCAGGCCAGTGTCTGACTCTATGTTTAGACCATGGGTCAATACAGCTACTGCGACAAAAGTTTGATCTGAGCTACTCTTATAAAGACTCGTGTAGAGCCCAAAACTCACTATCACAGATACGAGAGAGCATGCAGTGAAATAACAACATGATCATACATAGTGCGGGTTTGTTTTTGCCCTACTGTTCTGATCATGTTATGTTGTGTTGTTTTATTATGAATTTATTATGAATTATGAAGTGTCAACACACTATTGTGAGTTATACTCTCGGGTGGGATGGCCTACTCTGGCCACTCAAAGGATCAGTCATTGGTAAACTTTCATATATAAGGCAAGACTACTGCCTACTTACATTTGTTTTACACTCACTTTCACTGAGAAGTGCTGATCCATAGTTTTTCCCCTGTTGGAAAAAGTCCATTTTGCACATTTTATGTGAAATATGTTGCAGAAAGACTGGAACACCAACGGAGTTCATTTCATTGAACGCGTTCAAATCTTGAGGTTGACTCCACAACATGCACTTGTTTTTTTCACACTTGTAAATTCAATCTGGATTCTTCTGCTTGTGTTTTAACTGTGTATATCTGTAATTATTTGCTGCCGCCTATCTTGGCCAGGACTCTTAAGGTTCTTAATCTTCTTGGTTAAATAAAGGTTTAATAAAATAAATAAAATAAAAATGACATCTATAAACATTGGGTAAACATCACGTCATACAAGCAAGTAAGTAAAAACATTTTTGAGCCCCTCAACACGAGCTACAAGGTGCTTAACAGCATCATGGAGCATTTAAAACAGAGTATATACAGACATAAAATATGCACCAAAATATTCACAAAATTAAAATTGACCTAGGATAATATGTATCTTCATTGATCTCACATAGAGGGAAATTAAAAAAATGAAAGCTATTGAAGAGAACTGCAGGTCGGTGATGTCAGCGGAAAAACAATCCGTATGGATTCTGATATTACTCTCATGCATGTCAGATATATCTGATCTCGAACCACAGAAGTGACACAGATCTGATTTGACAAGTGGAATTGACAATCAGATTTCTGTGTCACAGAAATCTGATTGTATATATATCACAGACCTGCGAACATACCACATACATGTATATATATATATATATATATACATATATATACATGACGCTGCAGGAGAAAGTGGAGTGTGTGTGTGGAAACTGAGAGCAGTTGCAGGTGAGCTGGTTGTCACAGCTGGTGCTTGTTTGTAATTATGCTCCAACTTTAAGAGAGAGATGTTTTCACATCTGATGTTTCTGTGTGTGTGTGTGGGACATGTGATGATGGGAGCCAGGACTCATCAGCATTTTTGCAATTTGACTTTGTTGTTTATGTGTGGATAGCTTTGTGTTACGACCCCAGAGTTTTCTTTGTGTGTATGTGTCTGCATGTGAGTGTGAGATGGGTTGCAGGTGTGCATGTTTGACTGAACGACATGTGGGTGTGAGAGTGTTGGTGGATCCTGGGAGCTGATTGGTCCTGCACAGCAGGTTCCTGAGGTATAAGAGGCCTCATCCTCCCAGCTGCACTGGACTTCCTGGAAGTCTTCAGAAATGTTTTGTGTTAGTTGCTGTTGTGGTTTTTTGGGAGTTGGGAGGAGGGAGTTTCCACACTCAGGTTTTCTACTCTGTATTAAAGTCATTCTAACTGTGAGTGGCCATTTTCTATCAAAGTTGAGTTGATGGAACCACATATAGAGACTGGATGGTTTTGCCCATGGTGTTTCTGTCCCTCGCTGTTTTGTAAATTTTATTTTATGATAACTACAAGAAGAGAACTTCTCACCAAAACTTGATTTACAAGCTGTGAAGTGAAGCAAGACCTCAGCTTGAGCTCACCAGAGGGAAAAAAAACTGCCAACATAGGCCTGGTGTCTGCCTGAGCTACAGCATTTAGCCCCACACTCACTCTACATCACATCATGAGTGTAATGACCCTCTAAAGTGACTCGTGGGATCATCTGCTGAAATATCCAGGGGCATGTGGATGCTGGTTTCTCATTGTGAAATACGTATTTTAGTGATTTTCAGTTTGTGAGCATATATTTGATTTGTTTACTCTTAGAAATCACACGTGTGTACATATATCCATCTGTACCATGTATCATCTTAGGGATCCATCTAAAATCAAGGGTTAGAAGTAGCACAGTGTACACACACTGTCTCTGTACTCCCGGGGTGAGAGATATCCATCTGTTTACGTACTCTCTGAGCTCACCATTTGGGTATAGTTGCTATATGTGGAATCACTTATGCACTTTAAGTATCAAGTGTGAATATGGAAGTAGGCACAGCGTAGTGATTGGGTTGTCATCGAGTCTGCAGAGTAAACCTTGGATCCTTGGTATGTTCGCAGGTCTATGATACTTGGGTGGTTCCCTGCTCCGTCTGGTTGTTAGTTCAGCCTTGTATATATATATAAATAGCACCAAATCCATACTTGCAACACTTCTGTTCCTGTGATTGTCTCCAGTGCGTCTTTCATCGGAGGACTAGAGGTTAATGTTGCCTGTTGGCTTCTGCCTGGCTTGAGCTGTAGTGAGCAGTGTCCCAGGGGAGCGGCTGCAGCGACACGTCTCATACAAGCCTGTCAATACTCAACTTCTCTCTCTTCTTTTGACACGAGCCCTCAGGCTCTGTGCCCTTGTATCTACAATTCATGCCTTATTGCTTTCAGATCGCAGATCTTGTACTGTTTAAGCAGAACATGGACGGACACGGGCATGGCTGCAGAGGCCAACACACACACACACACACACACACACACACACACACACACACACACACACACACACACACTCTGCTGATGGTGGACACATTTTGAGTGTTTGGGGGAGATCTGAGAGGCCACAGTTAAGTGTAGTGCAGTCAATGTTAAATATCTCTATACTACTGACATCTATCTAGTTAGATCAGATAATCAGATAACAGAAAATTCAGGCAAAAGTTGTCTATTCAGTGTCAGGGTTCTGAATAACCTGTGCACAGTTACGTATGTAAATTATGTTGACATACAGTAATAAGATAATAAGAATAAGATACTGTGTTTTTTTTAACTGAGACAGTTGCACAACATTCCAATCTTGAATAATAGAAATACGTCTCAAGGATTGTTGAGGAATTTACATTTAGTGCTTTGGTGTTATGATTAATATCGTCAACCACACACACACACATTTAGTTTAGCTATGAAACATCTATTTTCTCCTCTGGTCATATCGGCAGTAACAGAAGTCAAGCGATCAGATCACAGCTCTTCCTAATTCAATCTTGAATGTAGCTTATCGTGTTTTTCGCCACGATCTGAACTGTTTTTCACTCCTAGTTGCCAGATAGCATCTCCATTGTATGCTTCTGTTTAGTTGAGATAACGGCAAACAATATTAAACACCTCCATATCTGCACCTTGCCCCTCCTTTCTCACCCTCAGTCCTGCTTTATTACATTTCCACCTTACAGCTCTCTGATATGGTCTGTATTTATTCAGCACTTTTCTGGTCTTGATGACCACTCTAAGCTGATTCACCCATCCACACCCATTCAATTGAATTCAATTGTATTTGTATAGCGCCATCAAATCACAACATAGTAGAACAGAAACCTTTACAATACTATAGAGATAAAAGAAACCCAACAATCCACGCAATGAACAAACACTAGAAATCAGTGGAGAGAAAAAAACTCTCTTTGACAGAACCAGACATAAAAAATGTGCAGCACCTGCCTGGAACGGTTGGGGTGAATTGAAAAGCGTGGGACAGAAAGGAGGTGAGGTAGAGACACAAGAGAGATACTGAACCAGAGAGATTGTTGGGACTGTTTCCCAGTCCTGGTCCTCAGGGACCCACTGCCCTGCATGTTTTAGATGTTGCCCTGCTCCAACACACCTGATTCAAATAGTCAGCTCGTCATCAAGCTCTGCAGAAGCCTGATAACAAACAACCCTTTTTAACATCTAAAACATGCAGGGCAGGGCGGTCCCTGAGGACCAGGGCTGGGAAACGGTGGAGAGGAGTGATATGGGCTCTCTTTCTAGTAGGGATGGGACATACCACTTACACCACAACTGTGAAGCTGTGAACAACACATTTGTGCTGAGTCGTTTCAAAGACACAATTCTCCAACTGTGTAACAAATATTGTTCTCCCAAAAAGAAGAAATAAACAGTCCAAACATGGACTCAGCTAAAATGCTTTTGTGGATTTTTATTTATGAGACACGTAGGATTTTTTTTTTTCTAAATTCCATCAGATTTTACATTTTTATCTGTTTGATATCCACTATAGTGATTTTGTGCGGCAGTAATCCAACCTACACATAAGAAATGCATTAAGTCGTTTTGTAGCGTCCTTTTAAGGACAAAAGGTTTCTAATTTTCATAATGTTTCTGCAGGTGGAAGTAGGCTGTTCTGGAAATTTGTCTTATGTGTGAGACATATCAAAAGACATATCATAGTCAAAAATAACTCAAAAAGGTTCCTCACAGTGGAACTGGAAGCCGTGGTGATGTCATCTAAAGCGACAATGTGGTCAGAAGGTCTAAGGTGTTTGGGGCCAAGTATAATGACCTCAGATCTACAGCTCGCTCTAGCTTTCACATTGTGCGAGCAGTTTGTACCTACACTAAGTCAGCATGTGCTTCAGACTTCTCCACTTTATTTTTTCGCCCACGTAAGCAATAAGGTCCAGGAATGGTGGTGTTGACCAGGTGATTGGTCTGCCATTGATTCCCTGATTTAAGAGCCTCTGTTAGCTTCTGCTGTACTTTATGTTAACTGCTAAAATAATAAAGATTTGTGAACAGTGAACGTGGTAAAGTACGGTGTTATACCTGCAAAACGTCACCATGTGAGGATGCTGAACATAGCTCAGTTCACCACTGTGTTCTCAAAGAGCTGCAAGTATAAGATGAATGTCAGGATACTGCAGGTCTGGAATAATGTCCTCTCTGACTTTTTTCCAAATTCCTAAAAAGCACAACGCGGGCATGATAAGGGTCAGATATATTCAGACTGTCAAGTTTTGTAAAATGGAATGTGCAGTAAACTCTGATGGGGTGAATCCAGCATCATTTTTGTTGCATCTTAGGCAAAATTAGTTTTCCATATGTTTTTTTTATTGGCCCAATTTATTTAAGAAAACAATAATTAATCAACACTGATTGCTTTTCCTTTTCGGAGTTAACTCATATTCAGGTGTCCTCACCTTCACCTGAATCACTCCTGCCTCTTGTGTCTGCCTCTCTCCATTTCTCTTATAACACCACCCTCTCTTTTTTCCACCTTCCCCCCACCTTCCCTCCCTCCTCCTCCAGTGTCCATTCCTCCTGTGTCCTCTCTCCTTCTCCTCTGTTGTGATCATACCTCCACCAGGCACCTGACTGCAGATAATCACCCAAGACCAAAGAGGAAAGGGAAAAAAAGCACAATTTTTATCTGCAGCCACAGCTGCAATTCATTGTAGAGTGGTGAATGGAGAGATTAATAGCACCCCCCCCCCCCCCCCCCCACACACACACACACACATCCCCTCTCTTTTCTCCTCTTCCCCCTTTTCCTCCACTTTCTGTCAACGCTGCCTCCTACAGCTGTGTTTTCTGAAGACTGAAAAAAAAAAATACTCATCTCAATTTCAATGCCCCATTTAACAGCAACATTCATAGATGACACAGATGAAGATGGAGTTGCATTTTGGAACTGTCCTTTTTGATATTTATGTCTAAAAGGGGCCGAGTATTACATAGTTTTGACCATTGAGATTTAAAAAAAAAAGAAAAGAAAAGTGCATAATTAAAGTTGCTTTAAGGGATGCAAAGGCAGTACGATTTGCTCTTGCAATTACAAAAAGGAGCAATTTTGACCCCAAGGCAGCAAAACTCAAAATGAGTTGCAAATGTTAAGGGCGTGCAGTGGTTTGCAGCACTCCGTAAATATCACAGTGATAAATGGAACAAGACTGGACCTGGACAGTACTGCGGGCAAACAGGAAATCATCTACATCCTTTTAATTTGTTTAATGTGGAAACTAGTTATTGTGTTGTTGTGAGTCGGTCAAAAACTACAGGAGTGAATGTCAGAACTGTTTAAAAAAAAACTCTTCAATGTTGTCTGGCATTTACATATTACAATTTTATAATAATGTTTTGATCTTGAACTTCAACACATTCACATTCCACTCCTGTTATAGGATGTGAATAATTGCCTATTAGTGGTATATTTAGGGTACCAGGCCCTGTCTTATTATCACATGAGTTCCAACAACAAGAACATGCTCATATTTTTGTCTTTTAACTTCCTGTCTGCATTCATCATGAGCGATCAGTGTTGGTACTTGGTTTTTATTGAGTGTCTGTGCATAATGTGTACTATTACAACCTCTGAGTGACAGTGGGGATTCATTTACATATGCACTATTATATGGATCAGTCCAGATATGAGATTCTTACCGTGTAAAAACTTAAGTTATACAAATAGAGCCAAGGTGAGCAGTTATTACAACACACACAGAAAGATGTTCATTGTTGATTGTTGTGGTTGTTGTGTCTTTGACATGATTTCAATATTGTTAAAAATCATCTGTTTGTATAGTGTAGCTCTTCATGTCTGTCATCAATTTGGATGTGAACTATTTACATCACCGATTTGAACAAACACATTTGTCTGATTGCTATGATGCAGCAAAACCTGTGACTGAGTTGTGTATGCAGCATGCAGGGTGATTACCTTTTACGTTTTAAAAAAGAGAATGCAGGGGTCATTTGCAGTGATACACTTACAGTATATGGAAAAACAAAATGTTTGACAATGTTTTTACAGACTTAAAACATGTCGTCATACTCTTTGTTTTCAGAGAAATCAGGCAAAGAACTAACATGATTTCTGAAATAAAAAAGAAAGAAAGAAAGAATAGAATTAGAATACAACCAGAAATACAGGAAATATATATGTTGTATTGTATTAAAACCCTTTAATTTGCAGTGGTAGGACAACAAACAACCAAAAAAAACTGTATGTTTGAACACGTCAAACGTCCAGTTAGCAATGCTAGCACTAGCACAATTTTGGCTAAGTCTAATGCCGTAACACAACCCCTGAATGTGTAAACATGATAAAAATCCAGTTCACAGTGATAATACACAAGTTGGACAATGCCTAGTGTCCTTACAACACTATGTTTGTATGTGTAAGCAAGTTAAAAGTCCACTTAGCTATGCTAACACAAGCTAACACACACCTGGAGTGTGTTTGTCCTGTAACTTTATGTTGAAAGTGGCTGCTGTAAAAGGGTGAATTATTTATCCAAGACATACTTGAACATTACATATACTTATGTATGCGCTTCATTCACAGGAATTTTATAATTCCATTCAAAAATGCCAAATATCACATGACAGACAGAAAAATCCTACTTTTGCATCAACAAGGCCAACGACAGAGCTAGTGGAGGCCTGAGACCTTTGCACATTTTTGACACATTCTTAAATGTTCTATTTTAGAAAGTTGTGTTTTGACAAATTATTTGAGAAAATTAAGAATTGAACAATTTTCAAAGGTCAAATAGATGACTGAGATTATCTGAGTGTGTGTAATCGTTTCCAGTGTAATGCTGTGATACACTTTAGATCATTTGAGAGGATCTGTTCTGTTCTCAAACACGTTATTTCCACCTCATGGAGTGGCATGGCTGCACGGCTCTTCACTCCACGGTGTGAAGGGCCGTCTGGGGACGTGGACACGGGTCGCAGGCAGTGACAGCATCAGGGCATCAAGCTCCAGCCGAGTGGGAATTCATGTTGATTTTCATGCATGGCTAAGTCTGTTTTGCCAGCTGCCATTTATGCTCAGACATTCATTCTGTATGAGTAACTGTGTGTGTCTGTGTCCTATATTGGACAGCACAATGCAACATCCAGGTTAAAATAAAACCAGTGTCAGCGACAGAATCTCTTCGAAAACAACAAAGCAAAAATGTACATATGGACGCAGAGACTGCATCATTTCTTATTCCTGCCGCTTCAGAAGCAGACATAAGAGCTTTTCTTCCCTGCCGAATACAATTCAGCCTGCCGTCTAATTCATATTATTACTGAAATTGCCCCAAATTTGTTGCCATGGTTATTTGTCTCCCCTCTCTTTTTTAAGCTTTGTGCCTCCTTGACGGCCAATGATTAGAGTCGACAGCGGCTAGAAAGAGTCTGGGGTGTGGGGAGACTGTGTGTGTGTGTGTGTGTGAATGGAGGACAGACAGGCTGCAAGGCAGTGACCTGGTAATAGTGAATGTATCCACAGGCCATACACCATGATAGTTGCCATGGTCACAATAATTGGAAGACAGAGCAGTGAGGGACAAGGTGTGCGTGTCTGTGTGTGTGTACATCTGTATTTGTTACCTCTTTAGGACCTTTTCTGGCATAAACACTGATCTTGTCAGGACCAGTAGTCCACATGGAGAATAAAACCTGGTCCTAAAGAGGCAAAACCTAATTTCTGAGGAACTGACTGAGTTTAGGGCTACAATTTGAATTTGTGGTTGGGTTAAGAATGATTTGATTACGGTTAAGGTTTTTGTCTCGACTGTTCAAATGAATGGAAGTCAATTCAGTGTCGTAAGAAGAATAGCTGTGGAAACCTGTGTCTCTCTCTGTGTGTGTGTGTGTGTGTGTGGTAATAATGTCTCGAGAGACAAAGAAAGGGAGTGTGAGAATGATTGACTTTGAGAAAAAGAGGCTTGAGGCAACACTGCAGACTAGCAGCAGGAAGTGGTATTACATTACCAGCCAGTGATGCTGCTTCTGTTGCTGCTGGGCTGTTCGCATAGACAACACTGGACGGAAGGACACAAACGTCTTGCTGTACTGCACTGTAATGCAGTTATAGGTCAAAAAGAAAACCAGCTGGACAGTCTGTTGAATCTAAACCTCCTACAGGAGCAGCAATATCTGGGAATGGGAAATAAATTCATTTGCATGAAGGTTTGACAGGATCGCAGTTGATGGATTACAAAAATTTAAAAAATCAGCTAATGTTCACACACTTTTTTCAGACTAACCTATAAAACAACAACCTCGTAGCTTGTGATTGCTGTGATTTTTGTGTGAATACAAACGTTGGACTCACACATGTGGGAAGGCCTGACAATTGTTGGGTGCATTTTGTTTGACAAAAAGCAACATTGGTGAAGGGGAGTACAAGCTTTAGTGTTTCAGCTGAATGATGAATGTGATTTGATGGTCATATATGCATAGACGCGTTTTAATTTGGCGACACTTGGGCTTCTGTTTGTTGAACGTCTCCACTTCTGACGCGAGCAATGCAAAGAAAACGATCCATAACGCAATATGATGAGGCCCAACACTGGGAGAATGTGATGTTTGTGGTGTATTTGGAAAGTGGGAATGGCGGCAAATGTATTTGAACAGATTAAAATTAGTTTGAACTTGATTTTTGGAAGAAAAAAAATGACAGCCCTCTTTCTGTGATGCACTTGAATGAAATGTTGTATACACATAAAATAACCTTTGCCTCTTCAAGGTTTAGCACAAAACACAACAGCTTTGTTTTTTTTGTTAGATATACTGTTGCCACTGTATATCTGTGATGTTGTGTTTGTGTTTGTGTTTGTGTGTAACCATCTCTGTACGTCTGCTATCAGCTATGTCTCAGTCTGTCTGCAGCTGAATGAAGGCGCTCTGTTCTGTCTCTCTGTCACAGCCCAGCAGCAGCAGCAGCAGCAGCAGCAGCAGCAGCATCATCCTCTGACACACTCAGATCACAGGGGTCTCCCCCTCCCTGTACACACACACACACACACACACACACACAGATTTGTGACTGGCTTACTAACCTCTTTCATCCCACTGTCACCATTACTACTGTCAACTCATATCGCTCTCCCTGTCTGCTGCTTCTTCCTGCTGTGGTCAGGAAAGCCTCCTGGAGGGAGTGATGGTGGTGGTTCAGCACTGCTGTGTTTTTCCATGCTTTACCCACTGGAAAGTCACTGGTGTGTAGGTGTTTGTGTGTGATTTTCAGAGATCTGAGGGCACATCCGAAAGATGGGATTGGATGTTCAGCTCTCCAATCCTCTCCTCCCCTCTCTCTTCTTGTTGAGGCACACACACACACACACACACAACACGCTCCTTGTGCAAATTCAGAAAGATTCACTGTTGTGTCACTGTTACAGTTCAAGTGGCAATTTGCAACCTTTTAAATATGGTATGTCTACTACATATAAATCATTGTCAAATGACTTCACGCAATGCTGATTAAAGCCTATCAGCTCCACATGACTCTCTATACGTGTTTCTCAGTATAGCATGACATTCCTGCACTGCATCACGGGTGACTCTGCTCGCACAGCACTAGTAAAGCGAGACGGCTGCAACCATAAAAGTCTCAACAAATAGCTACTGCTAAATATAAAAACTGGACTTCACAATTGCATTTTAATCATGATCACAGTTATCGAAAATGCAAATCCAGCACTTGCCTGCATGTCCAACCTCAGCTGCTGCTGTTCCTGTACCATGCGGCTCCATGTCTCTGGATGCAGTCTGGACAAATGACACCAGGTCAAAAGACAGATCTATGACACATGACTTACATCACCTGCAGAAACAAAAACCTAATGCGTTAAACAGCAGGAGGCAGAGCTTTCTTGGGGCAGGGTTAGAGAGAAGTGGTCGGCTTGCAGTGTTTTGATAATTACTCAGACGTCCTCCACAATGGAGCTTTAAGGCTGCTGTCAGTAAGTTAGTTAAAATAAAAGTATAGAGATTTTTAGCAAAACAGCTCTAAGTTCTGAGAGATATCCCTGACTGAGAGCGTGTGGTCAGTGAGTTCAGCGATATCTACAGATACAGACACATGTAGCCTACAAATGCTAAAATAAAAAGGTATAGGAATCATATATGAAGCTCATTTATTATATTACATTCTTCTTCTTCTCTTATAATCCACTGAAGCTAAACTTTGGAAGGGTTCTGCGCCGCACCAGTCTGTCTCACCACCTCATCACAATATTCATTTAGCAGTTAATGAAAAGAACGTACATATGGTCCATTTTAATAAAGAAATGTCATCTGAATAGCTGCTGCGATGAGCTCGAACTCGCGAGTAAATCAGTGGAGGTTATCATCGCCGGAAGCAGCCTCCTTTAAGCATATTTGCGCTGATGGATATTGAAAGATAAAGCGGGGCTTTTCCATGCAATCATTTTATCTTTAATTATGTGTTTTATTAATGGCACTTTTTATATGGAAATGTGATTATATTAAAACAACACGCAGACTGTAGTTTTATTTAAAGCCCCTCTGCTTTTAATTTCTTCTTAAAATGAAAAAAGAAAAAGAAGAAATAGAGGCGGGGGTTGACGAAGTGGCTATTTGTATATCTTTGATGTTTCCTTTCAGTGTCTTCCTGATGCAGATTCACAATCAGTTCTCTGCCCGTCTTTTGGCCTTCTGCAGGAGAGATAGGGCTCTCTTCATTACGCGCTTCATTAATTTAAATGCTAATTGATTCTGCGTGGGGCTTTCAGACTGAGGGCCAAATCCTGTCTTCCCCCATTGATTGTGTGTGTGCGTGTGTGTGTGTGTTTTGTGCACCTGCTGGATCCTGGAGTGACACGTCCTGACAGAACAGCCTCTCCTGCCTGTCTGTCTGACTCAAGTGTGGCACTGATATGGTTTGAGAGCTTCCAGCCAAAAAACCCAAGTACTAACAATACACAAAGAAATACAAAAAAAACAAAACACCACCGCCATCCAGACTCAGGGCAGCAGTTTTGGGCCTGACTGGTGGGAATGTGAATAAAGGCGGTTGGCACACTGTTGGCACACTGTAACAATCGGAGGAATAAAAACAGAAGATGCAGGAGCAGTTAAATGATCCGTGCTCCGTTGCTAGGAGACATCCAGGCTGGATGGTGGAGATAAACGCTGGGATCCACTCCTGGTGGGAAGCAGAGGGGAGTGAGAGGGGAGGCAGGGGGTAAGAACGGGAAAGGAGGGGTAGAGTCATGTGACAGAGGCACCCTCTCTAATGGCAGATAAGCTTTTTTTTATAATTTAGTTTTTTGCCCCACCATCCCCCTTTTATACCTCCTTCTCAACCGTTATTTACAAAAGTGAAATTTGGTTTCTCACCTTCACATGTTCACTTTTACACATTTGAACTGTTTTTTAGAACATAAGAGGTTCATTTATTGAGTGAGTGTCATCAAAAACTTCAAAAAAAATGTAGAATATATGAATATAGTTAAACTGACACAAAGAAAATGTCCCCAATTACTGTGCAAACAGTTAGATTAGATCTAGATTCTGGATGTTTCATAATTTCCATATCCTCTACAGTGTCATTCTAAATCTGAAACACATTTATCGTATGATTTTTCTGTAGGTATGTGTTTGAAGCTGCTTTGCACAGTAAATGTCGCATCTAAATCACCTTTCAGAAACCACTGTGTGTAATTTGTATTTACTAAATCTAAGCATTACAATAATTGAACACCTGACACAGTTTCTATAAAACATACTCTGCATAAACTACAGCACTTTTGATTCTCCCATTTCCTGCCTCACTTGAACACATCATCAGCTGCAGAAATTAAAGTCTAAATTTGAAATGTGTGTGTGTGGTGGGTCCACTGACACACACACACACATACAGCAGCTCCATCTCACACTGCCATCCCTCATCAATCCAGTTGACTCCGGTCAGACTGGCATAAAAGGACAAAAAATAAAATAAGAGGAAAGTGCTTCCTCCATCAAATGTGAGGGAAGTGCTTATAGCTGTAAGTGCACATCTTAGTTAGTTGTGAATGGAATGCAGTGGTCTGATTGGAGGAGAGAGAGCCGGGGGTCAGGATTTCTGCCAGCAGCTCATACAAGGCTGCTGATTGCTATTCATCCTCTGATTACAGTAATTTAGACCTGCAGCAGGCCAAAGGGACATGCGTCTGGCAAGCTGGTGCTGCAGCTCTGTTTGGGGGGTGGCTGGGTGGAGGGTGCACTCGGGTTTTCTCTGTATTTTTGTTGTTTTTCCAGAATGTGAGTGAAAGATGTCATGTTATTCTTCATAACATGAAGAATATAACAGCTGCACTGAGGCAAGGTGATGTGAAATCCTGTATGATGAGGCTGTCGGTGCAGACAACAGAGCCAATATCTGCGTTGTGTGGTGGAGAATACGAGGTAGCCTACTATATTCGACATTGTGCTTTGTTTTTTAATGTAATGTAAAATACATGTTCATTTTGTAAAACAAATTGTGTTTTTTTCCCCCCTTTTGTCTTCCAATCGCCCGTTTGGACACAAGTGAAAACCCTGAATAATCAAAGCTGATGAGGCAGTTAGTTGTAAATGGTTTTTCGAGGAGTGATGGTGATGATTAATCAAGGAACTGAGCAGCAGTGGCCTCTCCACCCACACACATTACAAGGTTAATCTCTGTATTGATTATTTCTGCAGAATGAACCAATACTTCACTACAGATTTTCCCTGTTCCACAAATGTGTGTCTGTTTGCTCCGTTCTGTGGAGGCATACATAAAGAAACGTGGCGGCAGGAGCTGATGCGACTGTGGATTTGATGAATGATGTTTCTGTTGATACCATCTCTCCCCCCCCCGTGCCCATTATCCCATATTGAAAAAAATAAATCATGTTTAGCACAACATGAGATTCACATTTATTGACATTTAAAAAAAGAACATTTTTTTTCTCTCTCTACAGCAAAGTATTTTTCACAGAAGTAGTAAAAACAATGACTTGCGTAAAGGGCTGAAATACATTCTGACGTCAGCACACTCATGCCTAAAAACCTTTGTCACAAGAACAAAATTGGACACTGAGTCAGAAGCTCAGCTCCAGACATATTTACCCATGAGGGGATTTTTAAACTGCAGCGTGTGAACTTTTGCCTCCCTCTTTTTTTAGGTTTGTCCACGTGTGTGTCATGTGTGTTGAGACAGTATATACGTCCATGTGCTCAGCTCCTCGGGCCACATGGACACACACACACACACACACACACACACACACACACACTGCTTGCCCTCTGGGATGCTGCTGCAGAGGTGACCTAGTTCTCCTGATTGTCAGCAGAAGGCAGTTTCATCAGCTCGCTTTGTGCCGAGGCACTGAACTGTGCCCGCATCCATGCGACGGGCCAATTGGACTTGTGTAATGAAGCTCATCATCACACACACACACACACACACACACGTATGCATGCAGACACGCTCCTGCGATGCTGTTGTCAGGTCCAGGGCAGCAGAATTTATGACAAACCATTTATTACCTGCTTCTTTATCAAAGAAATGTGATTCTCCTGCACCTTTCTCATGCATGCACTGCGCCGCTCCATTATGGTCCATTATGGGGAGGTGACAAAGATGGAGCTGGGGGGGGGGGTGATAGATGTTGGTGGTGGTGGTGGTGGTGGGCCGCCTGTCATTACTCTGTCTATCGAGTGGAGTGTGAGAGGCACTTCCACAAAATGGCCGCGGAGCACCAACATGGCTCCGTCAGGCCGGGAGAGCGAGACGATTCACATTCTGCGGTGATTGATACAAAATGTGCGACACGTTCACTTGCTGCTCGCAATGTGTCTGGAATAACTTATTGGCTTTGAGTCGTGACACGATCACAACACAGTGTTCTACTGCGGCGGTTGTAGTGCTTCTTTACAGCAAACTAGAGATATACAGTATATACACGGGGAAATTCCTCCTACTTGTACTGTCCAGGTAAAGTGATACATCAAAAAACGAATAATTATGTACAAGAACACTGTCAATTCCCACACTGAGGATGGGGAAACTTACACACAACATACTGTGACACTGAGTGCAGCAAGTCCATGTAATCCTAAATGCTCTCGAGCCTACGGAACACTTTTTAGATGCAGAAGAAAGAATGGCATTACATTCATATCATATAAATAATAATAATAATAATAATAATCCCAGTTTACCCCGCACTTTCGGCTCCATTCAACTGAAGACCAGCTTCAATGTGTCCTTAACGACTCCCTTTTTTTTTTTTTTACACAAACAATTACCGTCGTTGAGGTTGTGACACCAAACTCGTCCCTGTGTCAAAGGAAAAGAGTCTCTTTCAGTACTGTTCTGTTCAGGCCAAAGGTCCTTGGAAGTCCATGGATTTTTATAAGGCCCAGGAGACCACATGGTTTCACAGATAAAGGGGGGAACCCGGGTCACCAGGCTCTCTTTCCCCAACCTGAAAGGCACAGGCGAAGAAAGGAGCCGATGCAGAGAAACCCTCTGTCTTTGTTCACGTGGATCAAAATGTCTGAGCCGCAAAACAGACACAGTAATACAGATCAATCACTTAATTAGTCAATTGATCGCTCAGTAATTGTGTGTGTTTATCAAGAGCTGAAGTTCCTGCTGAGCTCCAGTTCCTCTATAGGTTTTATTTTTATTTTGTATTCTTGCCGTGTATGTTTTCACAGTGAAAATTTGCAATACTCAAGGTTTTTCTGGCATCTATTAATAGTCAGTGTTTTTTAAGATAGCTTTCTACATGAAGCTGATCTCTTTACTATCTAAAGTGGGAACACATTTTAGTAGAGTAGAGGATTAGAATTGAAGAATGCTGTGAAACGCTGAGGACCGAACACGTAACAGTGGCGACTATACATCCTCGTATTTAGTCATGAGGATGTATAGTTTTCTCTAGAAGTTTAAATAGTCTGATTTCAACTGTTTGACTATTTCTTGAACTCAGAAAACGTCCTCAACTTTGCCGATGACAAAATAAATGCTGTTTTCTTTCATATACCAGAAAGTAATGTTTTAAAATGAATTAAAAGGATATTTGATTGCGCAAAGAACATAGACAGAAAATCTCCCCCTGCGTTTCTTTTTTTCCCCTCTGCTTTTTTAAAAACACTCACGGGTAGAAAAACTCACTGTGTGACTGGCCTGTGAAAAGAGAAGCCAGAGGTGCTCTGCATCCCATCTGCTCTCTAATGGTTGAACATGACGATTTTGAGAGGAAAGGCTGCAAAGCAACTGTGCAGCTGCTCCGCTTCTCTTCACTTCTCCACGCAGCAGGTTCTCTGTCGGAAATAATGAGTCACGTCCGCAGCTCCCAGCTTCCAGAGTCAAGGCCCCCCCGTAAAGAAATGATGGAGAAGAAAAAAGAAATTGCACCATCTTCATCCACCTGATCGCAGAAAGTGGTGCTTTCTGTGTCTGAGTCCTCCATCTGTCTCCCTCTGCCATGTTGTTCCAAAGTTGAACAGGAGGCTGCGTGGATTTCATCTTTTTTTTTTTTTTTTACAGATTTGTCCGTCCATCACTTTGATCACAGTGCTCTGCTGGCGTTGGGTTTCAGTTTGATGACCCATTCCCCTCCTGGGTTACTGTTGTACAAGTCCAGCAGGTGTGTGTCGGGATCCAGACAGTGTTCGCCTGCAGGAAAAAAACATATTCTGATTTACTTTCAGTATTCCACTGTTGTAATTGTGTGCTGTTGTTGTCTTCAAATGTCTACTTTGATTCAACCAACAGTCCAAAACTCAAATATATTCAGGTTTACGATGGCAGAAAAGCAGCACATGTTTCCAATTAAGAGACGACACAACTAAAATAAAGAACTAACTGTTGAATTGAAGGTGCAAATGTGCAGGTTGAGACTTTTTTCTCCACCCCACATCCATTTGTCTGCTCTGATAACTGCACATGCACTGCTCTTGTCTGCCTGACGTTGGCACGGTTCATTACACAAGAGCTCGCTGCTCCCCTCATCAGCTCAACGAGCAGAAAGACATGCAAATGTCGGAGCTGCTCTCTGATCGCAGACACTCACTTACCGATATTCCCTCCGACTTCGTAAAGGCCACAGTCTGGAGACGCCACCGAGCCGTTTCTGTTTAGAGACACAACACTCATGTATCAAGTTCTGCTTTTTCCACCAAGGAGATATAGAAAAGTTGCATATTTTACCATATATTCATCCGGTTAAAAAAAACTGCCAGAAAACTGCCAGCTCTCATTTGACTTATAGTATATAGAATAGTAGAAGTATAATGATTCTCTTATACACTAAAAATGAAATAAATACAACATGAAAATATAAAACAGATGATTTAGGCCAATTTTAGCCTGACATTCTGGTTGCTGACGAGTTTTGTCAGTCACAAAAATATGAAAAGATACCGCTCCACAGAAACCCGCCAATGCTTCCTGCCATGTTGCAGACCCAAATCTCATTCATTCATTCATCTTCCACCGCTTTATCCTCCACATGAGGGTCGCGAGGGGGCACTGGTGCCAATCCCAGCTGACATAGGGCGAAAGGCACAGGGCCGCATAGAGACAAACAACCATCCACTCTCACTCTCACACCTCGGGTTGATTTCAGAGTGTCCGAGTGTCCGATCCCCAAATCTGTATGTGTTTGGACTGTGGGAGGAAACTGGAGAACCCAGAGAAAACCCACACACACACGGGGAGAACATGCAAACTCCATGCAGAAAGGCCGTTGTTTGGACCAGGGTCTGTCAGTCAGGGTCGTGTGAACTCGTGGTGCCGTACCTTCGCATTTTGCCTTTCCTATTTTCGGGACTGTGGACGAACTGGCGGTGAAACTGGGCGAGCAGGTCTGAGGTTCGTGAGTTGATGTTGAGCTGAAACTCCATGGTGCTGCTCACCAGATCTCCGACGTGGACCTTCACCGTGCGGCAAAGCTTTAAAAGCAAACACAGGGAGAGATTATGCGTCGCGATAATTACTTTGATCACAAAAGAAAAGGTTCCACAGTCCAGTTTGATAATAAGTGAAGTGTTGCCATGTTAAACCAGCTCACCTCTGAGGTGTTTTTCCCAGGTTTCTCCCGGTTATCTGTGTGGATCTTCCTGAGCAGGTTCTTGATGCGGCGATCGTAGAACTGGTAACGTCGGTTACTGTTCTCATTCAGCTTGCGCACCTGGCTCATGAGAAAATTGGGGATCTGAAGGGAGAAGAGAGTGCACTGGTTAAAGTTCTAGTTTTGTGCCAACAAATACCACATGTATACTGTCGGATTACAGTTTACACATGACAGACAAATGTGTTATTAGAAGGTTGATTGACTTGTTTACAAGAACAGAATGGTTAGCAACGAGTCTTCGGGATTAATCAAGACTTTGGCTGATAAAACATAACAAACTTCGGATTATTTAATATTGGACCTGTTCCCTTACATTTTTAAAACCTGACAATGTCATAGTTGTCAGGTTAGTAAGTCACCTGCCAAGTTTGAGGCCTGTAAAGTGATACATTCAACAGGAATGCGACACAGATGTCTCTTGTCTTCTTATCCAAACAAAGTCAAAGTCACACACTGCTGCGTTCTTTCGACAAAGAACATTCAAGTGTGTAATTTACTACCACAGTTGCCATGGTAACCCGCATACAGATCACAGAAAGGTTGAAGGTGGCATTTGTCTCCATTCATTTCACCATTGTGAGCAGTGGCAACACAATGGTGCCCTCAGTAAATCACCTGCCAAGTTTGAAGCCTGTCGAGTTGGACAGGTGTGGTTAATAGACAGACAGACAGACAGACAGACAGACGTTCCTTGAATTAATAGAGAGACTAAAAGATATCACTGAAAAGCACATAGATCCATCCATCATCACCTACCGTCCAAAGAAGGTCCTGGTAGCGGATGAGGAGCCTCATCACATCAGCTGCCTTCTCCGCCTGTCCTTTCTCTGCTCCCTCAGTCAGACGACTGGGTACAGCCTTATGGAGGAAGAGGTTAGGAGCCATGATGGTCGCTACGGCCCACAGATTCATCCTGTTCCTCTTCTCTCTGGAAACCACCTTACTGAGGAACTCGAGGAGAACCTGAATGTGACATGGTTTAAATACAAATTGAGGAGGATGAGCATGCAGATTGTAGTTTAGTAGTTGATGATGTGTTTGTTTTAGTGTCTTCTAAAAGAAAGTGGCCACAAGAGACAGGTGAGACACCGACGGAAGTGTCTCTGTAAATAAGTCTGTTAGGGCACAGGAGGTTTGTTACCTCTTTTTTTTTGGCATTAACACTGGCTTTTTTCAGGACCACTAGTCCTCATGGAGACCAAAATTTAGCAGAACCTAATTTCTGAGAAACTGGTTAAGTTTAGGGCTAAGATTTGATTTGTGGTTATAGTTAAGTGTCTTGAGAAAAGTAGCTGTGTAAATGTGTGTATGTGTGTGTGTGTGTGTGTGTGTGTGTGTGTGCTGTACCTTCAGTGTGTTTCTGTTGGGCTCAGGCAGCAGCAGAATGAGCAGGTTCAACATGTGAAGTTTCTGCTTCAGGTCTGTGATGTCTGAAAAAAGAGCAGAGGTAAGATACTGGTCTAACACACACACACACTTGTTTTTATATCATAGTGAGGACACATCATAGACATAATGCATTCTCTTGCCCCTTATCCTAACCTTAACTATCCCAACAGAGTGCCTAACCTTAACCATTACTCTAACCTAAACCCCATTCGAACCTTAAAACCAGGTCTTAAGACTGAAAAAGCCCTTTAAAGTTGTGCCCAGACAAGGTCAAAATTTCCCCACATAGATAGGCTTTTACGTCAGTTTTTTTGGACCTCACAAAGATATAAATATAAGTACACCCACACACACACACACAGTCTGGTTTCCATGACTTCAGAGGACATTACATTGATTTACATACATTTCCTGGAGACTTACTCTAACCTTAACCATAACTACTACCGACCTAACCCTAACATGTCTTTGCCTTAAAATGTAATCATTTACATTATGGACACTTGCTCTTTTGTCCCCATAATGACAGTGTAAACAGATTTAGGTCCCCACAACATGAGTAATACCTGGAACACACACACTCACTCCCTTCATTTCCTCTGTGTTTGGCTAAGAATAATGGGATGTCTAAAGATTAATAGCATTGTGACAGGTAGTTATTATGTTTGTTAGTTTCTGTCTCTGTGGTCACATGTCATTTATCACTTTTGAGTCTCCTCACAAACTACAACATCAGTGAGTCATCAATCAGGTTTTATTACATTAATATCAATCCGTCGCTTTATTAAGGTGAAGCTAATAAAAGATTTGCTGATCCTTGTTACTTAAAAGTCTATGAACTTGTTCCATCTTAATGTCGATTTCTTGGCTGAAATACATTTAAAAGTGTCCTGAAAGTGACAGATGTTTAATGTAACCGGACATTTGTCTTCTGCCCACTGACCTCTGACAGCGCTGAAGGTGTTGAGGTACTCGGCTGTGAGCAGAGGAGCGGGAAGCTCTCGGATGAACTTCTTCAGAAGTGCGGCGGCGTCGTTTGGACTCACTTCCTCCAAGTTGACCTGACCCGAGTAGAAGTTTGCCTCCAGGTTCTGCTGCAGCAGCTGCAGGGAGAAAACAACGAGAAACATGACAAACTGCACATACTGAGGAGTGCACATCATGCAGACGCTATGTCGCAACTATATTTCATGAATCTCTCAAGAAATAATGTAGATTGTGTAATAAAAAAAGTAATAATCAAGCATACATGAGATACTAATATGAAGAGGTAACCCTAACACATTTATTTTGAAATGTAAGCACCTGCAGAAAACCCGCAGGAACACTGAACACAGAAAGGACCTGGGACGACATCTGTGCCACGGTTCCAATCACAATGTTCTCTTGGAGCACTGTCTAGTTCAGATTTATGAACTTGTTGTTTATATTCATTAAGTGAAAAAGAGTATGTGAGCAACAGTCACAGTCATAAGTGTTGTAATTTGTAATTTTACTGTGTAATTGTTGCATTTTGAGCATATTCTTGTTGCTATGTATGGTTTATGTTCTTTTGAAAGGCTTGTAGTGGACAGAATTCAAGTCAAGTCAAACATGTTTACTTCAAATTCTCCCCAATCAATCAACGCTGTCACATCCATGATCCATTGGCACTTACTCGATTGATTTGTCCTGGTAGTATGTCATGTCTGTTTCTCTCCCTCAGTGCTATATGGTGCCCTCTGGTGGCACTTGAGATTTAACTGATTGGCCATCTACTGCTCATGTGCTGAACTGAACACAGTATCATAAAGGGTATGTGGCAGCGGCTCAATAAAACGCCACGATTGATTTCTGTAAATGCCAACTGTGGTTAAACTCAGTCCGTTCATAATTCTCTCTGCTATTCTTGCTCTTTTGACATTAACCGCAGTCAATAGTTCAGAAGGGGTTTCTTTCAGTTAAGGCAGAGGCAAAGCAAAGCTAAAACCTGTCCTGACACCACAGGATCTTGGAAAAAGTAATCCATGCTTTTATCACAACTGGGCTGGATTACTGTAACATGTAACATGTAATATATATATATATTAATATATATATATATATATTATATATATATATATATACATATGTCTGAATGGTCCGGCTCCATTATTGGCTTCCTCTCTGTTCTGCTTCAGCCATATGTTTCCTCTCGGGCACCGAAAGGTCAACTGACCACCTGACCTTGGTTGCCCCTAAGACCAGGCTGAGCTCAGAGGGGATCGGGACTTTAAAGTTGCCTTGAGCTGTTAGGCAGGCTTCTTTTCTTCCTGTTTTTAAATCTCTTTTGAAGACACATTTTTTGTTTTCATTAGCTTTTTTCGTGTTTGCGTTACTTTATTGTATGTTTTTATGTCAAAGACTGTACAGCACTTTGGTGCCACTCTGTATAAAGTTGGATTGGCTTGGAATAGTTTGGGTGGATTTGGGGTCATGAAATTCTTTGCTTTGATTTGAACATTAAACCGTGAATCCGCACACTGTTGTCGGTGTGGTTTGAAAGAAGTAAGGAAGGCATGTTTGCAGAATTTGTACCTTGATTCTCGACTGGGACCCTGGAACCCGCAGAATCCCTTCTGAGTCAACTCCTTTCTTTTCCAAAAATGATAACAACTGCAGAGAGAGAAGGAGGTGATGGGGGAGGGAGATAGCAGAGAGTGTCAGGCATGGGCAGATAAGAATCACACACTCACCTCTGCTGGTTATTCTTAGTAACTGCTGCTACGTACAGGGTGCGGTCAAAGCATTTCACACTCAGAGGAAAACTGTGATCATGTTATCTGCTGCTTCTTATGATGGGGGGGGAAAACCCTTTCACCGAATGTCACGCCACGTTAAACAGTATTGCATGTTTGCGTGTGGAACTAATAGATTCTCACATACTGGCTTTGCATTTGCTGTGGCTTGTCATTCCTGTACAGTATGTGTGTGTGTGTGTGTGGACATTGTGTAATTTAGGTTCTCACCGCCTGCAGGAAGAGTGGAGTTGGTGTGTTGGGCTTCAGTTTCTGGTCGTTCTCCAGCAGTGTGGCCAGATGCACGCCAAAGAGAGGGCTCTCTGTAAAAAGACACAAGTCAGTCAGTTGTTCACAAGTGCCTGCATCTATACTGCAGTGTGTCATGTTCTAGCTGCAAAAAATCGGTGTAAGAAAATATTTACATGACAAAATACTGCAATATCTCATGGCATGATACTGTATTGATTCTTGATTCTGAATCGGAAATATTATTGGCAGTAGTTTTATGTTGTTTGTGTTTCGGCTATTTGTCTCTGTCCCCCTCCGTCCACTCCTGTCACTTCTGTAATATAGCATTATTATTTTTACTCAAATTAGACTTTTTTGGGGGAATAGCTCATAATATTGCTTGTAGTATTCCAATATATTCCAATGTATTATTCTAATTTCAATCACCTGATAATCATCTAAATGGCACAAAAAACTACTAATGAATAGTCTATGAGAGGCCTTTTGTTTGTGTATTTATCCTCCGTGTGAGGTGCTGCCATACCTGGGATTTTCCTCTTGCCGGTTTTGTGCCTTTTGACCTCGAGCTCCAAGAGGTCACACAGCGCTGTCATGTCGATGAGAGCCAGCTGACGCACCTTCTTCATGTCAGCGTAGGAGAGATCTTGGATATGAGTCACTCCCAAGCGGCACTTGGGGCAAATCACCCGCTGAGGAGAGACCAGAGGTGGAAAGATGAGACGAAGTAGTAAAAAAATAATAATAATGATGATAATTTAAAGGGAAAAAAACAGGGGAGAGTGAGGGAGAAAGCAGAGCAGCAGCAAGTGGAGAGAAAAGGAGGAAAATAGAGATTTATCAAATCCTACAGTAAATTTAAATTATTCCCTTGTTTGATTCTCCATTTAGTATTTTCAAGTAAATCTGGCAATGGCATTAATCCGTTTACAATCATTATAAATATATGTATTAAAATCCATGTATTCTTCCCCTTATTCACGTATTCAGTCTAAAATAATAAAAAAAAACACATCTGCTGGATTCTGTTAATCCCTTCATTATTTCAGTCACTTTATCTGCTATCCATTAAACACTAATGCTGAATAGAGTAGAAACAGCTTTGTGTGACTGTGTATTTTCATGTTAATACGGAGATTTGAACCCAGGTGGACCCACATAAACAAAATACTTTGGTCAAAATCACTAAGAATTATTTTGCTCAGTTTCACATTGACTTTTTATTTTTCATCATCTCAACCACATATTGAGTTCAAACTGACTGACCCAATATGATGATTTAGGAGTGGCAGAAAGGCTTGGCTGCTTAAAACCAGACTTAAAAACAAACTACTTTTCTTCCAAAAGCATGTGAATATACAAAAGCCTTTTAAAATAATTACAGATTTGTGAATGAAGAAAGATAAAACAACCCTGGAAGGAGAACCATATAGTTTGTGTCTTAAGAATAATAGAAAAATAGAAAGAAGATTTGGACATAACGCATACTGCACAACAATGGTAAAACTAGTGACCACTGGACAAAACATTCAATAAGTTTAAAAAAAATGTCTTGGTATGAATTTACCTTTCAAGCCACATTAACAAATACTCCTCATATGATACTTAGTGAGAGGAACATGAGGATGGAATAGAGTAGTGTGTGCTTACAGGCAGGGTGCCATCTTCTTTCCTGCGCTGGCTGTTGTTCTGCGGCAGTTTGGCCTGTTTGAGGAAGATGACGGCCTGTTCGCAGTAAGCCACGTCAGTGATGAAGAATTCCTCTTTTGGAGCACCTTTCTGATGCTCTGGCGTCACACCTGAGCGGGGGAACGAAGATACACAGGAATGCAGACTATTAGACGCCAGTGGGTTTGTTTATTTTAGTAAGAACGACTGCCTCGACCAGAGGAGGGAAAAGAAATGAGTGTAGCAAAGATATGTGGAAATATAGAAGTTTCAAACTGAGAGGGAGCTGAAGACCGTTGTGTATCTGTTGCGGAAAAATTGTTTAGTTCCAGCATTGAAAGCTGGAACTAAACTGTATGTGGTACATGAACATGTGTGGACAGGGACTTTCTCCGGTTTAATCTGAACCAATTATATTATAGATCCAGTCAGAAAATCCCTCATTAGGATCTCACAAATCCCCACTGATGCTCATCTGACTTATTCAGACACGGCAGTTCAGAGTTCATTTGTAGTTAAACCTGTGAGTATAAATTAACATAATAAGTCTAGTTTAAGGCTGGTTAAAGTTTTGTTTACAGTTAAGTTCAAATAATCTCTCCTGTAGCAGAACATATGTCAACGTACTGTATGTGGTGAAATGAAAAGTCCTGAAAACTACACAAAGAAATCTGATAAAAAAAACTTTGAAGTTGCGATTAAGTGAGAATAACACATACGTACAATATAAAACAGAATATAAAAACAACAGGCAGAACAAAATGAATTTTCATGTCTTTGTTAATCCATTGTCACTTGATTAAAGATTTAAAATGAAGTTGCTCTTACCTGACAGTGGCGATTTGGCAACTGAAGCCATGCTGTTTTGTGCTTCACTGTGCTCAGACTCGGGGAGAAGTGTCTGGTGACCCAAAAAAAACAACCCCAAAAAACATCAGAAAACAAAAACTACACTTCTTAAAAGAAAAGATTTAGTCCATATAATATTCCCCGAGCACAGGGAGCAGAGATGGCAAACGTGAACATGTAAAGTGTTTCTTTTGATAAAAAAAAGTGATACAGATCAGAAGAACGTTGTGTCCTCTCCCCGGTGAGAGCGTCTTACAGACAGGGAGGACAAAGCATGGCCTTTTACGTGTGATTTGCCGTCATTGTCACAGGACAGTCCCTCAGCGCGGTATACACTGGAATGATGGGAAGTCTCGCAGCCTTGAGCCTTGACAGTCACATGGGAAATGTGACTGGGAAATTATATTCTACTGTATTTTAATGCGACGGTGACCAGACAGGCTCTTTATTGTTGTGTGACAGATACAGTAAATGTAAATATAGCAGTAATGTTGTGATGTACAGTGTATGCTACTCTATGTATATAAAAAAAAGGGCATTAAATGTTGTTTTAATCATGTATGGCAGCACGTGTACATCACTGGTGTGAACTCTAACCACATCTTTCACTGGAAGCTTAGCATCTACAGTGATACACCTACAGTGTTCTCATCTAGATTAGATTAGATTAGATTAGATTCAACTTTAGTGTCATTACACTTGTTCAGAACAATGCAACGAAAAGCAGTCTAGATTACTACAAGCTTTACTGCATCTACATCTGCAAGAGAGGAGAACCAGGAAGAGATCCAGTGATAGACGGAAATGAGAACGCTGCTCTTCCCGCTCTGCAGATAAACTAACACATTTAAGACTCAAGATTCAAAGAGTTTAATGTCATGTGTACAGTGAGAAAACACGTTGTCTTCTCTGTAAGTAAGAAAAATAACACACAATAAGGGCAATATAACTTTAAATGCAATAGAAATATCTAACAGATATTGTAGAAATATCTATAATATCTGTTATATACAATTTAACAGATTTAACAGAGCATCGTGACTCCAAGCAGTATTAAGTGTGTTGAAGTAAACTAACCTGAGAGATGGGCGAGTTGAAGACGTCGCGGACGTCTCGGGGAGCTGATTTGTTCCTCTTGCGCAGGGACAACGTGTACGAGTCTATTCGGCGCTGGACGGCCTCGGCCTGGGTCCGAGTCAGAGTGGACAGCAGCACCGCGTTGTCTACATCTTCAGCTTCCTCACTGATGAGCGTCGACAGACCGGCGTCAGCCAACCACTGCTCCTCCTGTTCACCTTCTAAGACACACACACATACAAAAAAGCATGGCGGTTATAACACAGTAAGATCTGGAGACATGCTTTACTTCCTATGAGGCACTACTTCTTGTTACTTGGCTTTACACTTTATAGCACTGTTAAAAAGTCCTACATAAATAAAAGGATTTATTATAAAATAAGTATTATATGCGATTACACTGTACATTTATAATAGATTACTGGAATATGTTGCACCAGATATTTCATTACTCTGTTTCCTCACGTCCTTCCTTAGTCTGTAGCAACTACTACCACGTATTAAACCAGCAATTTTATCAAATAAAAGGGCTGTTTTGCCCATTATTTTCCCAAATTAAGAGTAAACTAATAACAATTACTAAAACTATAACAATTACGGCGCTGCTGTGTTTGTTTAATTCACATTCTAACATTTTTTTTATTGTTATTGTTTTGTTCTTTCACTCATGAAGCATGTTATAATTGACAGAAACACAGTGAAGAGCAGTGAAGGGCTTTTATTTCCTTTGAAGGCAGTCACTTTGACGTCAACTTTTTGCCAGTTTTATTTATTTTATTTATCTCTGGAAATTAGTCAAAAAAAACCTGTATGTTTCTTGGGTGACGGCTGTAGCCTTCAGGAACAGCTGAACTATGGCACTGTCCCATAAAAGGCAAATCTACTCTGCACAAACAATTAAGTCACTGTAGCATCAAACGCTGCAGCGCAACTTTGAATTTAAAGCCGTTTTCTTGGTGGTCAATTGAAATTAATTGCAGCAGTTAGCATTGTGTTTGTATTTGACTGGAGCCGTGAGCAACACAACAGTGTTCACCCTCTCAAAAATAATAATGAGGCACACAGACATAAACAACGCACAGCTGACATCAGGACTTCAGTGGTCTCAGTCATGACAGAAGAATAAACCTAAGACGGCGTCTCGGTTTAACAAAAGATCAAAAATATCTGTTGAATGGACACAATATAATGACATTCACATCAAAGGAGCGTCCATTAATGGCTGTGTGGCGTGTGCATATCCCTACCCTGGAGTGTTTGATCCTGTTGTTATGGTGATAGCGGGGGGTACTTAAGAGTAACCTGATATGTTGCCATGGCAAATGCATCCTCTCGTGGAGGATATTCAGTAGCAGCTGTGTTAATCCTATCACATAACCCCATATCTTGCTCCATCAGGGCATTTGCAGTGTTTACCTTCTGATTGTTTGGAGTCTCTCCTGCTGCAGTCAAGGTCTGAGTAGCCACTCCCCTGTCGGATGGTCTCCACCTCACTCCAGAAGGAGTCCAGGCACAGTTTGTCAGGGTGCTGCTCC